>NC_070643.1:22170554-22343253 GCF_947347685.1 Pleuronectes platessa | reverse complement strand
TGTCTGTTGTTGTTTTGTTGACAGAGCTGGATGATAAGTGTCTGTTGTTGTTTTGTTGACAGAGCTGGATGATAAGTGTCTGTTGTTGTTTTGTTGACAGAGCTGGATGATAAGTGTCTGTTGTTGTTTGTTGACAGAGCTGGCGTCCTCCCCCGAGTCCCCGATATGACGCCTCACTCATCACCAACACGGTGCCCATGTTCCCGGCCTTCAAGAGTGAGTCCTCCAGCCTGAGCCGTCACATTCTGAAACTCAACTCAGACTGAAACTTACACTTTTACATCTGGGATCAAAGATGCTGGAAAACAGGAAAACCTTTGTTTCATATTTTATTCTATTAATGGAAATAGAATAATTGAACTGTGTGTTGTGAGCTCAGAGGACGTTCTGTGTCTCTACGACGCTAAAACCAAAACCAGACGACAAGTTGGGACTGAAAACCAGTTGAATTGATGCTGGTTTACACAAAGGTTGTGTGTTTATTTTCTGGGACACACAAAACAGAGACGAGGTGACGCCACGTCTGAGCGAGGACGTCCTGACACCCATTGTTTCTGGAGAGAGAGAGAGAGAGAGAGAGAGAGAGAGAGAGAGAGAGAGAGAGAGAGAGAGAGAGAGAGAGAGAGAGAGAGAGAGCTTATCTAGACAAAACACACATTCTGTGTCTGAATCGCTGTCTCATGCAGAAAAATGTAATTCATCATTGTTGTCAGCTCTGTGTGTGTCTGTGTGTGTGTGTGTCTTTGTCTTGGTCTGTGTGTGTGTCTGTGTGTGTGTGTCTGTGTTTGTGTGTAATAACCTCGAGTCAGTTTCCTGATCAAGAAAAGTTTAATTTCTTTCCCCTGCTTCCCCTGTGTGCAGGAATGTGGAGCTACCTGCAGGGGGCGCTGCTGAGACGCTACGCGGAGGAGCTGAACGGCATCAACGTGCTCGCGGGGCCCGTGTTCGACCTCGACCACGACGGCCTCCGCGACACCACGGACACGATCAGAGAGTAAGGGCCAGAGGTCAGAGGTCAGAGGACTCTGCAGAGGCCATCTCCAGGCTGGAGTCTGAAGAGACGGGTGGACCTTCTGTCCTGGTGTCACTGGGGAGCTCGTCCACCAGTTAGAAACCAGCACAGAAACCAGTCTTCCTTCAGTTTACTCATTGATTACTTTTTAAAACTCATTTACATCCTTATGTTTATAAAGTTTTGAAATAAATTAAAACCAAATCAAAAATAAATAAAAGTCTCAATAAAAGAAGATGTATTGTCTGTTGATCAGCTGATGGACAGAAGGAGGAAATGTTGAATCAGAATAATCCGATTAGTTTCACTGTTGTTTGTTAAAGGCTGAAACTAATTCCCCCCCCCCCCCCCCAGGTTGTCCCCCGGGCCCCCCCCTGTCCCCTCCCACTTCTTCACGGTGGTGACGAGCTGTGAGGAGCGGAACCAGACGCTGGACGAGTGTGACGGTGCGTTCAGGGGTCTTCAGCTTCCTGCTGCCGCACCGACCCGACAACAGCGAGGCCTGCAACGTGAGTCCCCCCCCCCCCCCGGCTGGTTTCAGGTTCATGTCCCCTTCAGGGTCGTGTTAAAGATCTTAAAGATGCATCCGTCACTTCCTGCTGTCAAGAAGAACATGTTTATATATATATAGACAGAAAGAGGTTTATAGAGAGGATCGATGGAAGTGGAGCTCGAGAGGATGAGTCATTTGAACACAAACACACATTAGTGGTGGAATTTTACTTTTAACATGGAATTAAACAAGTCCTCCCCCCCCCCCCCCCCCCCCCCCCCCATGTCCTGAGCTTGACTCCGTCGTCATGGTTACAATAACAAACCCGTGGTCCAGCTCATGGAAAAGTCTCGGTTGTGTTACATTCAGGGAAAGTTCACAGAACTGTGAACACGCTGACCCGACCTCCCAGCTTCACCGATGTGTCCTGACCTCTCACCCGTCATTACTTACATAAAGTTTCCAGATGTTGGGAGAGATCCAGTTGTGTTGTAAACCTCTGAGTAACAGACTGGAGTGTGTTGGTCCAGAAGAGGTATTGTATGTGTGTCTGAGTCAGAGCAGGGAGGGCAACCTGCCACCAGAACACTGTGTTTTCACTGGACTGGAACAGACGCATCATAATGTGTCATGTGCGGGAAAAGCCCTGTTGTGTTCCAGCCTGAGCTGTTCTCTGCTGAGTGAAAGACAAGAGGTGGAACCGGGGTTCGGTTCTGCCATAAACTCAGATAAATGAGTTTGGCTCCAGATCCTGAGATACAGAGTCAGAGTGAGTCACTCCCGGTGCAGCTTCTTGTTCCTGCATCGATTCTCCGTGACGTGAACAGCCGTGCATCCATTTCCTCAACTGCATTAAGGCGTTTGAGTGAGGTCACAGACGTCCAGTCAGATCCATGCGTCAGCTCGGGCCACAGCAGAGTTTCATCCAGAGAGGAACTATCTGTGGAGAGAGACCAACATGGAGACAGACAACAAGACTGAAGCTCGTCTACATAAAGACAATAAATCTAAAACAGTCTAGATACTGACTCGTCTTCTGAGACAAAGACAGACCTGGTCCCAGGAAACCAGATCCCTTTGCATCAAGCTGCGACGTGTGGATCACAGGTGACATGCTCTGCTTCTGATTTCTGCTTTACAGTTTTAATTTCTCATAAATCTGGAGGTGGAGCTTTCTGTGTTTCAGTGATTCCCTTCCACTGAGTCATTGTTTACAGGAGTTTCCTCGTCAGCGGCTGTGATGTGTGACAGAAGGGAATCCTCCCTGTTCCATAACATGGGCGCCACGGCGAGGGGGGGGGGGGGGGGGGGGGGGGGGCGAGGCGTGCGTTTCATAAACACTGAAGTTCAGTGACTCACGGAGACTGAATCCTCTGAGTGAAGCAGCAGGGTCACAAATCACTTCACACGTCACTGCAGCAGCAGATCAGGTTTAGTGTTCGGAGTCTGGGCTCCGGCTTCCTCACCCCCGATTAGATCACACAGGATTGATTGATTTCACACACACACACACAGACACTCCCACACACACACAAACACTCTCACACACACACACACACACACCCTGTTAGGCCCTTGTCTCTGCGTACCTACATTTGAACAGTTGGTTTAGTTTATTGTGTGTTTCCTGAACTTCTGCTCCACGCACATTATTCAGAGAAACACTGAATAATCTGGAGAATGTAAAAGTATAATTCTTTGAGTTTTGTCTCATGAATTACAACAAAAAAAAAACAGATATGATTCTGGGCCTTTCATGTGAGACCTCAGGGCCTCTAGAGGTCACTGTGGGATAAACTAGTTCAACTGAACTTCAGCTGTTACTGATTTAATCTCTGTATTAATGAACACAGCAACAGTAATATTAAAATGACACAATATCAATCCTTTAAAACTCTCATTTCCACTCAGACAAAACAGTCAAACTTATGAGCCTCAGGTATTTTATTCTTAGTTCCCATATTATTATTATTTCGTTGACCTTTGGTTGTAGTTTTCCAGATAAAGGTCACAAGCAGTTTAATGAATGCGTCGTCACGTGGGTCTGATTCTAGAGACGTCTCTCAGTTTGTACAAGTTCAAGGTTCCATCAGGACATGTTATCATGTCTGTCCCCACGTCTCTGACTCAGTGTCCTCAAAGACCGGATTCAGATGTGGGGACAGAGCTGCTGACTTGTGTCCAGCCTCAGGCCGAGTGGGTGTAAAGGTCAGATTGTGTTAGTGTTTCCAAAGTTATTCAACTCGTCTGGATAAACAAACCAGCACCTTTACACCCCCCCCCCCCCCCCCACATTATGACATTATGAGGAACCTCTGAGTCCTAAGGAAGTGAGATGAGGAGAACATGTCACCGCAGGTCCTCCTACAGTCGACATTTTCCTAACCAGACCAGACAAGAAGAAGCTGGTGGAAGGTCAAACTTGAGTTTCCCTCTGAACGTCTCCATCAGCTGCTCTGCCTCAGAGGTGGAGGTTCACCGAGGACACGTCCTGCTCTCCGCCCGACACCAGATCCTCAGAGAGCAGAGGCATTGATATTTAAAATGGTGCCTTGACTTAATGTCTCGTGTTGAAGAACTGTGACCTGGTTTTATTCTACTTAATCTATAAGTACATTACAAATAAATAGGAAAACATTTACTAGAGTAAAATATCTACTTACACCTGAAGAAAAGACGTGAACTCCAACCGATCATATTGTACACATAGGGTCTAATGCAGCCAGTTCAAGTACCTGCAGATCTGTTTCCTGATGCAATTTGAAAAGGATGTAACTCAGTACATTTACTTAGTTACATTTATTTGATCCATCTCTCTTTATTTCACTGATTTACAACATACAGAAAAACGATAAATCGCCATTTTGGTCAGTGAAGGTTTTACACACTCACACGTTCACACAGTGTTTCGCTCTGTGGAGAAACGTGGATCATCTGATTAGAATCATCTGAGAATAATCAAGTGAGAATAATCATCTGAGAATAATCATCATCATGACGATTTAATTCCCTTCGGGGATGAATAAAGTAATCTATCTATCTAATTACAATCATCTGGTTAGAATCCCTGTTTTTAGGAGTTTTCATGAATTGTGTTCAGAGAGAGTTTCTTGATTCAGGTTCAGGATCCGTCGATTTCGATTCTGAACTGAAACGAAGCAGCTGAGTTCATCACATATTCATTCACTGACGCATCCTGGAAGACGCTGAACTGATCCGAGAGCTGCACCATGTGTCAGGGAGTCCCCAGTGTGTGTGTGTGTGTGTGTGTGTGTGTGTGTGTGTGTGTGTGTGTGTGTGTTTGTTTGGTCCACTGCAGCTTTTGTCTCAGGACCTTTGACAGTTAAATGTCGTGTGATTCATCAGCTCAGCACAGAGCTCCAGATCAGCTGCTTCCTGATGCATCAGGTGAAAGGTGAATTACTGAATCAGCAGAAATCCTCAAACAAACAGAAGAAAGTTTCTGAAACATTCCTGTCACATAACAGATCAGGTGAAATATTAAAAACACAAGAACATATTCGTTTTATATTTTCTGACAAGTAGCCTGATATTTAACTTCAGTAGCGATGGGGGTGGGGGGGGGGTATTTCCCATGAACAAGCCAATCACGGCGTCTCAGCTTGATTTTATTCCATCACATGACTTCCTGAAAAGACAGAATCCATCTTTGATAAAAACCTTTTCTGACAAACTTGGTGTTTTGGCTTCACATTGTGTAGTTGCCATGGCGTCCATCTTTGTTTTCATCTACACACAATGCGTGAAGGGAGTTGTCTCCTCTCGGGTTCTTTGTGCGCTCGTGTTTGGTCGTCTAATCTGTCGGCTCCGTTCTGAGGTTTTGGTGAAAGGCTTTGACACAAAAGGAGAATCGTATGTTTGTGTTAACGCCTGGTTTTGTGGGTTCCCTCTCGTGCGTGATGCTGCTCCTCCACGCAAACACTGCCCGTGGGCGGGGGGGGGGGGTGTTTCCATCACTCTTCTCTTTCCAGTGGCTATTTAAAAAATTCCTGCCGTCACCAGGACAATGGAAACACTTATATTGCTTTCAGATTTAGCATCCGGAGACGTCTGCTGTGGAGAATCAAGTCTTCAAACGTTATGATCTTATCTGAGTGCGCATGTATTCATGAACTATTGACGTACGTGGCTCATATTTCTGTGTTTATTCGTGAGGAGGATCAGATGAAACAGAAATAACTCAGATTTACAGTTAACAAGCTGCACTCAGTTTTGTTTTCAATCAACGACTCAAAGTGCTTCAACATGTGCAGTGTTCGATTCAAAGTGCACAAGCCCTCAGACACACAATGATCCACTCACAAGTCAACACTCACCTTTTCAGAACTGCTCTTAATGTGCGATGTTTGTTGTGTGCTCTATAGTGAGTCGCTTTTATTTGTTCATTTTAACGTTTAACAAGTGTCTTTGAGTACGGTGAAACGCGCTCTATAAACAAAGTATATTATCATTGTTATTATTCACGCGTTCAGTGATGAGTCGTCAGGAGAAGGTCGATGTCATTTTCCATCATTCTGGGAAAGGGTTGGCTGAGGGGAGGGGTATTTCCTTTGGGTGCAGTTACAAACCTCACCACTAGATGAAAGTAAACCCTCCACTGAGCCTTTAAGATGTCTTGTCATGAGCTGTAAACGTTACGTGACAGTTCTGTTGAAGTCTTTCAGATGCTTTGCATCAAAGTCCAGCTCATGTTTACGTTACAACTAACCCTAAATCCTATAAACATTTACAACAGTGTAAAACAACAGTGCTCTTTGGTCGGGGTTTCCTGAAGTATGAAGGCAATTGTTGATCCAGCCTTAAACCTAATAAACCTCATTTTTAGAGTCGTATAATTCTGTGAAATCCGTCAGTTCAATAGCCCGATTTTACAAACTGTTATTTTTATAAGAGAACCTAAAATAATGAGAATTACCTCCCTGTCATTGTGTGCCGCTGCAAAATAATAGTTTCAGTATCTGTGACGTTTGACGACTGAAATCGATTCACTTCATCTCTGAATCCAAGTGAAAACTGGTCGAATCCCCAAGAAGAAGTAGGTTCCGGGGGGAGGACGTGTTCAAGAGGTCAACAACATGTTTAGATATCGTGCACATTGATTGATTGATTGATTGATTGATTGACACTGACAACAGGAAAACATATAACGCCTCGAGCCACTGGGTGTCGCCGGCACAGAGACCGATGAAGAATAGGTCTCATAAAATATTCAAAGAGATCTATAGAGTTTTTCTTTCCTCTGTTGATTCATGTTTTACACAGATTCTTTACAAAAGATCTCAAATGTTTTTCCCATTCTGATGGAAATTACCCCAAAATCAGGAGGAAACACTAATTTGTCGAAGGGTCCTTTGATCTCCTTTGATCTCCTTCGACCTCGTTGATTCAACAGTAGAACTCCTGAATGTCCTGGTTGTGTCATCGACCTTTCCGTGACCGGAGGCTGATCTTGTTTACTGCTCAGTAAAGTGCGTGATCCTCTCACGTCTTCAGTCACACGCTCATCTGTCACAGTTCTAAATATGTTGTGCACTGAAAATAACTTTATTCCTTTTTTGTGTAATTCAGTCAAATCACTTGATTGATGACGTGTTCTCAGACTGTCTCTCTACCTATCTGTCTCTCTCTCTCTGTCTCTCCCTCTCTCTCTCTCTCTCACTCTCTCTCTCTCTCTCTCTCTCTCTCTGTCTCTCCCTCTCTCTCTCTCTCTCTCTCTTATAGTCTCTATTGTTGAACCCATAGCTTTGTGGTTCTATCTGTCGCTCTATTTTTCTATCCGGTTCTCTACCGTTCTCTACCTTTATCAGTCACCCTACCTCTCTATCCATCTTTATTGATCCCCCCCTGTAGCTCTGTGACTCTACCTGTCGCTCTATCTCACTGTGTTTGCTCTATCTCTCTACCTATTGCTCTACTTCTCCATCTGTCACTTTCTCTCTCTGCCAGCTGCTCCACCTGTCACTGTATTTGTCTATTTGATGCTCTACCGTTCTATCTCAGTCGCTGTGTCTCTATCGCTCTGTCTCTCCACCTGTGATTCTATCTCTCTATCTGATGCTCTACCTCAACCTCTCTACCTAACTGTTCTATCCATCGCTCTATCTCTCCATCTGTTGCTCTATCTGTCCAAACCATGTTCAAAAAGGACATTAAAATGACATAAGGGATCCTGACCCGGCGTCAATATGTAACCACACAGGAGGAAGAATTCCTTTTTTAGAAATTGGAACAAAACACAACATCTGCAACATCTGCAGAAATATTATTCATGTTCATTTCTGAGTCATAGGTAACATGATGACCTTCTGTTGACAGGACTGGGATGAGATGATATGCTATATCATAGGAATGCTGCTGCATGTATGAGTCGATTCTACCAGAGAAATTCTTTTCCAGCATCCGAGTCAGTCCTTCCTTTGAAAAATCTGTGAACTCTGAACAAGATGAAATATGATGTCAAAACGCTTGAATGCCAATTCTGCGCTTCCCCTTGTCCAGGCAACAACTTCTGAAAACGGGTTTACAAATCGGAACATGCTGGTTTGAGCCTGGGGGAGATGTTGGGAAATGCTGGTGTCAACATCGACCAGTTGCTATGGCACAATTCTTTAATACCAAATGTACAAATAAATAATTTAATTTTTCATGAAGGAGGAGTGAAATTATCCCAAAGTCCATTTCAGGACATCAGTGGTCCACTTTGTTTAAAACTCTGAGACCACACAGTAGAAAGAAGAAGCTCATTTGTTTGAGTTTGTGTTTTTTTTTTTTTTGGAGATTATAAAGCAACCATAGGTGTGAATGTGAGACAGCCTGTCCGGGGTGTCCCTGTCTCCCGGCTAATCTCAGCTGGGATTGGTTCAAACTCCTTCTGCGACCCCTAAGAGGACACGTGGTACAGAGGGGGGGGGGTATCCACAGTGAATAACCACTTCCTGTCTGTGTCTCGGCAGAGCGCCGAGGACGAGTCGGCGTGGGTTGAGGACCTGCTGAAGCTCCACACGGCCCGAGTCCGAGACGTGGAGATCCTGACGGGCCTGGACCTCTACCGATCCACCAACCTCACCTACACCAGCACCCTGAGCCTCAAAACCCACCTGCACACCTTTGAGAGGGACGACTAGACGCACACACAGACAGACACACAGACTCACACACACAACAGGATTTAGCAGTCTGTAGAAGTCCTGCGTTTTGCTCGCTGGCAGCCAGCGGGTCGTCCTTCCACTCCTGAGGAACCGCCGGGGGGGCTTGGAAAAGGGGAGCACATCTCAATTTGAATTTGTTTGTTAAGTAGTAGCTTGAAGATTAGAACAAGATTATTTAGAACCCTTCAGGAAATCTGATAATGGATCAGGATGCACAGGAATGAGGCAGGATAGGGGAATATTCTCATAAACTCATAAATACAGATTACACAGTGAACTGCATCCTCGGGCAGAAAGGACCGGACCAGGGCTCCATGACTGTAAATGACTTCATATTCCAACTAGCATCCATTTATGTAGAATTTACAAAGTAATTCATGTTGTTTATAACTTAGTATACTCGTGAAACTGGTTTAGCTTTGTTGTGGATCACAATGTGTTTGTTGTGATCTCAAACTAACCTTGAAATTAGATTCTCATGTTGTATGAATAAGAACTGAAGCCTGAAAAACATCACACAATAATAAACGTGAGTCTAGAAGCAGTTTGAATCATTTGTAGTTAAAACACAGAGAAGTTGCTGGTTTGGTTCTGTCAAGGGAAAGTTTGAAATGTTTCGTTTATGTTTCTTGCTGAGAAGTCACACTGACACCACTGTACGTTAAATAGCTACAGGCCTGCACAATTAGCATAGCTTAGCATAGCTTAGCATCACTTGTTTAACATTGGGCGTTGCTCGTGCAGGCGAAAGACCAAAGACTGTTTATAAAGATGGACGATGCGTCTCCATGTCCTCCAACATCCAAAAACTAAGAATAAAATATCACGGCTGAGAAACGCCATCATCTCGCACATTCAAAACAAACTTGATCAAAGCCAGAAACATGAGAATGTAAACATACGTCCATCTTTATTTACAATCAATGAATTTGGACAGAGCCCGGCTAGCCGTTTCCCCCTGTTACCAGTCTTTGTGCTAAGCTAAGCTAACCATCTCCTGGCTTAATATTTAACAAACACATGACGATTTTAAGCAAGAGAGTAAATAAGTGAATTCTCCAAAAAGAACATGTGATCACCAGGGTCAGAAAATATCCAGAAGTAATAAAAACATTATTACTAAGACTGATGTTCCTCTAAAGTTCTTATGATTGATTTGGAAAACGTATCCATCATAAGAACCAATTTTGGTTCCAAAAATATTCTTGTGTGGCTGAAAGCGTTGATACAGAAACAGAGAAGAATAAATACTGAACAATACAAACCAGTGGGTCAATAACACAGATGGTGAAATATCCAGAAACAGTTTCCAGCATCGCACACATTTCAAAGTTTCTCTCCGAATAACAAGTTCAACAACAAATGAAATGTCCCATAAAGGAACAGATACTAAATAAAAGAGATAAGCAGTTAACTTCTCACTAACCCAAGTGCACACCATCCTCGAGGTGTATATTTTTATAGAATTGTTCATATTTATTGCGTAGCATCATGAAGGCAGCAGCACCGAGTGTGACGTGTAATTTCCTGTTCACTGTGATAACCTCGGTCCCTGATGTTGTGTTGTTGTGTGTTTCACAGACGTGATGACACTGATGCTGCCGTAAAGGAACATTGTTTAGTTTTATTCTTTTACAGTTTTAAAAACCATGAGATGAACCAGAGGTTTCCAGTCTGAGCTCTGCACCTGACCGGGGGAGCTTTGGTGGGTCGATGAAAAGAATTCTTATGAATCTCAAATCTGACCCAGACGGACACAAGTGATTTATAAAGAGACAAATTCATAACTCCTTATTAATTTCATTAACACAGATCAACTCCACTTGGTTCAAAATACAATCAAATACAAAAAATAATCACTTCTGCAAAATGAGTGACGCCTCAAACTGGTTCCCACAGTCGACCTCGTCTCCTCGTTCCACTTCCTGCGTCAACACGTTGAACAGATCCCAGAACCTCTACTGGTTCGTGGTCGCTCTTTACTTTGGTTTCCTTTATGAGTTAACATAACTAACTTTTTGTTAATCAGTAGAACAGAGAAGATAATCAGTAAAATGTCATAAAGCTTCCTCAGAGCTCGTCAGGCTGCAGATGAGGCCATGTTCATTCCTGTTGTCTTTCAAAATAAAAGCCGTAGAGAATTGAAAATACCTTTTGACTGGAGCTGCTTTCTTTTTAGTTTTGTTACTTGACTTTGAAATCGATCTAAAAACATCCACCTGAAAAAATACTCCAAGCCTTTTCTCATTAATTTACTGTAGTGTGCCGGGTAATAATACTTAATGTGCGCTTCATTACCATTTACAGTCAATTTAATAATATTATTACTCTAATTCTTTTGAGGGTAAATTATTTGTGACTAACTAGGTCATTATTTATAATCGTCCAAGGTTCTTAAAGCTTTTATATAGAATGATGTAATGAATTGTTTATAAGTCTGATAAATGTGATTATTAGGTATTTTTATATTTTAAACCAGATGTTATTCAAAATCAGTTATTAATGACTTAGTTCACCTCCTTGACCGAGATCGGAGCATTTTCTAGTAGAAAAAATAACTATTGTTAAAATGTAATACAATAATTTATAACTATGACCTGCCTTCATGTTAACAGTTGATTTTTAGCAGTTTATGGTTTATGGATATTTCAGCATTCAGAGATGTTTATCACAAGTTTGTAGCAGAAGAGTTTTTAGCAGCAGGTTTTTAGTTTTACTCATCTGAGTGAAACTATTCCACAGATGATTCTTCTCATTGTGTCGCAACCACTGGAATTTCATCTGAAGGTGTTATCAATTATCAGAGGAGGTTAGTCACACCCTGACGCAGCAAAGTGTGATTTACTCAGTAAATTGCTAGGTGGCAAATTTTTCATTCTTTAAAACATAATCAGATGTTATCGATCTATTCGTTATCGTTTTAATCTCAAGGTTTCTGATGAATAATAACTCACATCAGATACTCAGTCACTTGGATGAAAGTGTGAGTCACATCATGTCAACATGATTAATTATCCATTAAGGGTCATAATAGTTCTGAATAATATCTTTACAAAAGTCAAATAAATCAATAAACGTTTTGAAGTTATGAGTTGAACAACACAGCGGCTGGGTTCCAGCTCGTGGACGTGTGAGGTCCAGGAGCGGGAAGCTGTCGGAGGAATCACCGCCCGGCCGTGACCGACTCCAGCACAGAGGACGTGGGGCTGTAAATTAGTTACCCCCCCCCCCCCCCCCCCCCCCCCCGGTCCAGAGGTCACTGCTGATATATCTTTGGCTTGTTCCCGTCGGCTGTTCTGAGCCAGTGTGGCTGACGTCTGCAGCGGCCATGGGTTCAATGATGAAGGATTCCCAGAGAAAGAAGAAGATCGTGGTAAGAGCTGGTCCTGGATCAGAACTGGTGTTAGTCAGAGGCCTCAAGTGGGTTTTACACTGAATACAAGTTTAATCGAGTGCAAGCGGTGAGTCTGTCGTCGTCACTTCAGGCTTACATACATGTTAATATTAAATATTACTACAGCAGTAACTGAGACAACTGAGGCTCACTCTTTCTTATAGACCACTCTCATATGGTCTTTTAAATGTTTTAATATTTTATTACTATTATTATACTTATTAGGATTAGGATTTTATGTCCTACTATGTATTTGCATCACAATAAACCTTAAATAAATAAGGATCATTATTGCTATATTATTTTATCTGATATGATATGATATATTTCATGTATATAAATATTGCACTAACATAGTTGAAATACTAGGAGTGCAGGAATGTCTGTTCAGGTTAAAGTGACTTAATATCTATTAAACTGCATTAACAGTCGTATGCTCTTGTTACAGTATTAATATAGTAATATTAAGCAGCGCTGCTTTCTAACCTCAAACACCTGAAGATATTTAAGAGTTTGTTCTTTTGATATTAAATCTAAATCTGATTTCCCAGTTTGCACTGGTTCACAGATCTGCAGTGTCCCTGTTTGTCTTCAGAGTTTGACTTGTGTAGGAATGTGGACGTTCACGTTTCTCTGATGCGTCCTCTCAGGTTGGTTTCCTGGCTGTGTCCATTGTGTCTCTGATCCTTGGGCTCGGACTCGGTCTGGGATTGGACCTGCAGAGGTGTTTAAACAAAGGTGCCACACACACACACACACACACACACACACACCCACACACACACACACACACACACGTCTCTGCTTGTCCCACATTCGACCTTCCCTCTGAAACTGAATCTGAGGTTCAGGTCATCTCGCCGCTGTGACTCATATTGGAATCGAACTCTCTCGTAGATCTCGTGGATCTCGTGGATCTCGTAGATTTAGTGGATCTTGTAGATCTTGTAGATCTGGTGGATCTGCCGGATCTGGTGGATCTTGTGGATCTCGTAGATCTCGTAGATCTCGTAGATCTCGTGGATCTCGTGGATCTGCCGGATCTGGTGGATCTGGTGGATCTCGTAGATCTCGTGGATCTCGTAAATCTCGTGGATCTGGTGGATCTGGTGGATCTGGTGGATCTCTTGGATCTGGTGGATCTGGTAGATCTCGTGGATCTCGTAAATCTCGTGGATCTCGTGGATCTCGTGGATCTGGTGGATCTCGTAGATCTGGTGGATCTCGTAGATCTCGTGGATCTCGTAAATCTCGTGGATCTCGTGGATCTCGTGGATCTCGTGGATCTAGTGGATCTGGTGGATCTAGTGGATCTGGTGGATCTGGTAGATCTCGTAGATCTGGTAGATCTCGTCCGCAGCTTGTTTCTGCCTCTGGCTCTGGTTCCTCCTGGTGACTCACTCGTGCACATTGTTCTCACTGTGCCTCCCATGACTCTGTGAGGAAGTCCGATGAGTCAGGTCTGTGGAATTCAAACAATGTCACTTGAGATTGGCTCAATTTCTAGTTTGATATTCAGGCGGAAAGATTTGATTATTGGTGATTTCTTGTTTTCACGTTCTTGTCAAACCAGAAAATACTTATCATCTGCTCACAAATCCCCACGGCCATGTGTGTACATTCATTAGCTGTTTATCACACATATGTGTCAGACACAAGGTGGATGACTTACAGAGATGTTGGGTTGTGCACGCGGCCGGGCTCTGAATCACTCTGAGCTGTTGGTTCGGGTTGAAGACACAGAAACAATCGAGTGGAGTGAGACAGACGTCTGCAGCTCCAGGATCTGTGAGTGAGTTGTGAACCTCTCAGAACCTGAGACTCATCTGCTGACTCACTGACTCGCTACCGACTCTTCGGTTTCTGTCAGCACGATGATGAGCATGAACCAGAATCCCCGTGGGGGATGTTAACATCAGCCAATTAAAAAGGTTTGGAAAGAACAAGATGTGACCAGAACTATAGAAATATGTAATAACAGGCAGAGTGAATGTTTAATTTGGACTAATATGCTCATCTTGTGTTATTTGCTCTATTCGTATTCATGAATATAATATTTAAACATTTTAATGTTACTCGATAAATGTCAAAATAAATTCACATTGAATCCACATTACCATAATTTTTGATATTTATGGTTAGGGTTAGGTAGATGAATAATGTGTTTCCTCCTCGCTGTGGTTTCTATATAAAGTGTAAACATATGAGTATATATATATTTATAAACATAGTTTTGTTGTTTTTTGTATATAAATGGAATATATGCATTTTTTATATGTTTACTTCAGGCCCCAAATACAGAATTCAGTTCTGATCTGAAGTGTCCTGAAGTTTTCCTGTGCAGCTCGAGAGCAGAGAGAGAAACCAGTTCAGTTTCCAGTCCCTGCTGGTCTGAAGCTTGTTGATGCCTTGTTAGACTGGTCTCATACAAATAAAGTTATTATCATGACTATTATTATATTGTTTTAATCAGTTGTCAAACGTCATGAAAGCGTGTCCAGCAGCAGAAGGTCAAAGGTCACAGAACCTGCTCTGGAATCCTCATGTTCCACTTCTGCAGGTGAGTCACACCTGGAGTGTCATGTGACATCACATGACAGTTATGTGATTTGAAATGTGACACATGAGCACGAACCCCCGACAGGAGGTGGAGCCAAACCGATGACACAGCAGAACGGTGCTGATGACACATGAGGGACAAAACGCTGAGTCACTGCAAAGTCACCATGAGTAAAATACATCAAATCAAACCAGTGAAACTCATGCTGATATGAGTTTTAATTATTAATATCAAGAGTGAAGCTTTAGTTACTCCTTACAGGAAATAGTAATAATATTTTAAGAGCAATTTATTTAATTTTATATAATAAACTACAAATGTTAGTTATAAGATTGAGTAATTATCAGATCCTTATACTTTGATTAAAGTATATGTGTTCAGAGAAATACAAATGTTTCTGTGCTTAAGTCAGAAAATATTTAATTTTTAATAGGAATGCATCTATGAATGTTTTCCTGTGAATCCGTCTCTTTCCTCTGCTGGTGGATCTTTGCTGAGTCGTCCCCACTGGTTATAACACCCACATGTTGTGTGTCCCAGTCGTCCCAGTCACCTCCTGCAGGGCTCGGTGCTACCAGCCCTACGACCAGGTCCCAGGATGCAGATGTGATGAGAACTGCCTCGCCAGCGGCAGCTGCTGCCAGGACTACCAGGACATCTGCAAAGCACCAAGTGAGGACAAACATCTGGCTGAGTCTCAATTATCACAGACGGAGCTTCGTGCTCTTCTGTAAAATAGGGTTTGGCTCCTGTGAGGGTACGAAACCAGTACAGGCCAGTTTAGAAGCAAAGAGAAGATGGTGGTTCCCTAACTGCACGCCTGTCCCCTGCAGCCGAGCTGTGGGACTGCACCCGGCTGCGATGTGGAGAGACCCGGCTGCAGCAGAGCAACTGTCACTGCTCCGACGACTGCCTGTCTGCAGGAGACTGCTGCAGCAACTACCAGCATGTCTGCCACGGTGAGCAACACAAACCAGTAGAGCCAGTGGGAGCCGGTTCGATCCCAGGGAAGAACCAGGTTCACCCTTCAGTCCATTCTTTCTCTCTGAAGCCTCAAAGCGCTCACACACAAACACCTGGTTACTGACACTCACACGTTCTATCTTTTAATAAACGTTAATTCCACAGTTGGATCCTGAACTTTCAGTGTAAGTGTTGTGTGTTGTTGTTGTCGCTCTGCTGCAGGAGACACAACCTGGCTGCAGGAGGAGTGTGACGACCTGTCGACCCCCACGTGTCCAGCACAGTGAGACGTCTCCGTTGTTTTCTGTTTCCATCGCACATCGACTTCTATTGACCACAGCTTTTTAAACGACCTGATGTTTATTTACGTTTTTAAGTGTTTGTGACTTTTTGCAAGATGTTTCATATGATTCCAATACTTTGAGATAGAACACAAAATCAATATCATCATCAATGTGTGTTTGTGTGATGAATTCAGCTTCAAGCAGCAGCCGCTGCTCCTGGTCTCGGTGGACGGGCTGAGGGCTGAGTATCTGCAGACGTGGGGGTCTCTCATCCCGGTTCTGGACAAACTCAGTGAGTGTCTCTCTGTCCTCCTCTGAACAGGAACTGGGACGACACATTCTGCAAACAGATAAATGTTCACAGATAATATTTGGCTGGATTTTCAGGATCTTTTCCAAACACTCGGACAGACGCAGGTGAGGCTGCTGTGTAACTTCTGAGGAAGCCTCTGAGTCATGGGATACTTATGAAAACGTATAAAGTCAAGATGCAATTGAGTTAAAGCAGAAATATTATGAGTGGAGACAGAATCTGGATGAATCATCTGGTCCTCATCGTCTGAACCACCCAGAGCTTCAGCTCCACTTTCTGAAGAAGCCTTTGTTGCATTGAATGTTCTTCAGCGCAGAACTCTGAGGCTCATGTGGCAGCTGCTTGTTCTCCTCAGGACGCTGTGGAACCTCCGCCCCGTACATGCAGCCAGCGTTTCCCAGCAAGACGTTCCCCAACCACTACACCATCGTCACAGTAAGAGACCCTCACCCGGCTCCACACACTCAACACATATATAAAGACATTTATGGTAAAACCCCCACTTAGATTAGATGTTATGAGTTATAGGACTGTGACTTCGATGTCCGGGGTCGGCATTGAACCCCCAACCTGACCTCGGCCCTGCAGGTGTGGGGGGGGGGGGGGGTGCAGGACGACGTTGCCTAAATACCAAGCTGGTGAAGGAGCAGATGTTTGAAACTCAGCTGTGAAACCACAGACCACAGCTGGAGTGCAGCTGTGGGTCAACAAAGTGTCGAGCAGTGTGAAGCTCAAAGCTGCAGAACAAACTGATGAGAGGACAGAAATCTGAAGAAACGTGTCGGAGCTGAGAAGAATCACAATCAGAAGTATTTTATTACCAAGTAGATTTACACCTACAAGGAATTTGCTCTGGTAATTGGTGCATACAATGAACATAGAAACATAAAAACACAATAACATAAAAACGCAATAAATACAACATACATAGGAAAAGCTATAAAAAATAGAAAACCAGTATATATTTACTCACTATTTACTTCTTATTTACTCACTTTTTTCCAATATTTATACAAAGTAACATTTATTTTGACATAAACATTTCTGAATAAAAATATATAAAAGATAAAAGATATAAAAAGTAGAGTAAAAAAGTGATATGCAAAATGCAAAACAGTAAACAGTGTCCGATTGCAATATGCAATGTAATGCAGTATAATATGATATGATGTAATGTGTTAATTTAACACATCCTTGAGGTGAGCTGCAGCATCAAACTCTGAGATTCAATCTGTCGCAGCTTTTCTTTCAGATATTAATTTATCCCACGTTGATCCACCACGTGGTCCTTGGCTTCAGTTTCTCGTTGAATTGCTTGTGATGGAAATGTGGATGGAATTCATCTGAAACCTCTCAGGGTTTCTCCAGAAATTCCCTGAGAGGTTTCACAGAAACCATTAATAATGTCCACTCCCCCCCGAGCAGAGGAGTAGCTGCCTGTTCATCAGAGTTTCTGTGTCAGACGGGTTTTCACATCATCACACCATCACAGAGCAGAAACCACTTTCTCCTCCGCTCTCAGGGTCTCTACCCGGAGTCCAATGGGCTGATCGACAACAACATGTACGACCCCGTGTTCGATGCCAGCTTCAGTCTGTCCAACTCGGAGAAAGACAACCCCGCCTGGTACCTGGGACAGCCTGTGAGTCTTTCCTGTGGGAACACAACGAGCTTACGTCAGTGTAATTACACAACATTACTAAACTCATGTCAATTACTAAACATCATACTGGGATTCCAATGAACAAAATATGACACATGACATTGAGAGGGCGGCTGTGGCGGAGGGGTAAAGCGGTCATCCTCCAACCACAAGGTTGCCGGTTCAACCCTCAGTCTTCTGCTAACAGCTTCAGCCACATGTCAGAGAATCTAATGTGGTGCAACACACAAACAGCACAAACAACAGTCGACAGCTGTTAAGTGTGTAGTCATATTTGTGCAACTATGAAGAAAAGTAGATGCATTTACTTAAAAAGTTAGATTTTAATGGAGCAGCCAAAGAGAAACGACCCCCTGCTGTTTAATGGCTGAACTTGGGTTTCGTCAGACCTGCTGTATTCTGATCCACATTTCACTGAACACGCACATGTATGTTCTGTTTGCGTGTTGTAGATTTGGCACACGGCAAAGTACCAGGGTCTGAAGTCCGGGACGTTTTTCTGGCCGGGATCAGAGGTGAAAATCAACGGCAGCTTCCCGAACCTCTACCGACCGTACGACGGGTGAGTGGAGCTCGGAGGGATCATCAGAACTTCAGATGAGTGGTTGAAGTTCCTCTTCCATCAGGCTGAAGGTTTTAATGCCAGTTGTAGTTTTTCATCTTTTATGTGCCCGTCCTTTTATAGTTTTATCTTTTTGGATGTTTTTAGGGCAGGTGCAGTATTAAACTCACTTTTAAACACTTCATGTCCTTTTGTCTGCTGCTGTGTTCTGCGGCTGCTGCAGCACTTTGGCCCAGTAGACGTTTCCCCATGGGGACAATAAAGCATATTTGTTCGATGATGGACTTGGATAATCTTGCTCTCAAGGCGGTTGTTGGACCTCAGCTGATAAGACGTGTGTGTAAAACCACTTCAGAGTCAGGGAGAGATTTTTATCGCTGTGTGAAGCGGTTGAGTCGGATCGTTATCTCCCAGCTCTCTGGTTAACAGCCAATGACATCGTGTTCTTACTGTAGAACCTCACTGGAACACTGGGGGTGGGTGGGGGGGGGGGGGGTTCCTCCCTTTGTTCCCAAACAGCTGGTTGTCAGCTGTCAATCATCAAGTAATGAATTAACACCAAACTGATCAGAAACTTGAAGGAACGACCTGAAATGACAGAAACCACGTCAATGTCCCGTTTGCTAACATGGTGGAGGTGAGGTGTGTGACCCCCACTGCTGCCAGCCACCAGGGGGCGATCGTGGGGATTTGCCTTCACTTTTCAGAGCCGTCATGTCGTCCTTGGGTCAAACTGACCTCCGGATGTTTCCTGCTGCCATTAGTCTCTCTCTGTTCTATCTTTAGTAAAGTGCCGTTTGAAGAGAGAGTGTTCACGGTGCTGAAGTGGCTGCAGCTGCCTGACGAAGAGCGGTATGTTCCTCTTCTTCACTCCTCACAGAATCCACTGTCGTTTACATCCCATGTCTATCATTCAGGTTTAATTCTCTTTATTTGGTGGTTTAATGTCGCTGGTGAGTTAAAATACACGTTTTCCCTCCAGGCCGGATTTCTACACTCTGTATCTGGAGGAGCCGGATAAATCTGGACACAGCTTCGGTCCTGTGAGCGGGGGGGTGAGTGGTCCTCTCGCAATGACCTGCTGAAATAGACATTAAACTAGAATATCCCCCATCCTGTTTGCATCGGAGCCACAGACCCATGCTTCTCGAAAATCACAGATCGTTATAAAGTCTGAAATCCGTTAATAACAAATGACTTTCCAAATAAAAACCATTCGAATCACATCAGCAAAGTGTTTAATAGACTTTATGAGACTTTATGAAACTTTATGAGGAGCTCGCACAGTCCAGAGGTGAACTTTGGAAGTTCTTCACAAAGTACTGACACACACACACACAAACACTCACACACACACTTACACACACACTGATAAAGTATGTGCAGGCTCACGATGGAATGGAAATATCATTGAACTGTTGAGTCAACTTTATTATTCATCTTCATTTGGAATCTGTTTTTTATCTGGTGACGTACATCTGATTAGTTTTATTCCCGATCGTAAAAACACGTTCTCTTTATCTTCGTGAACTGTTTCTCTTTAATAGTTTTAAGAGTTTAAAGTCTTTGCGTCCTGCTCTCCGTGATATGACGCTTTAATAATTGATTTGATGGGTTGGAGGATAAAGCAGGAAGGGGGAGGAGCCTCAGGGGGGAAGTGATGCTGCAGAGGAATCAGATGTTTCTGTGATTTTATCTGATGACTTTCCTGAAGCTTGTTTGTGGAAATTGAAGTCGTGCCGGCTCATTCAGATGATCTATAGTTTACTGTTATAATTATAGTTTGTCCAAAATCCAAAAGTTTAAATAATAAACAACCAAGAATAGATTTTCAGAGGATTCCTTACATCCTCAGGAAACACTGTGTGGTAACAAGCCTCCGTTAATAACAAACCAGCTTCAGGACTTTATTGTGAAAGAGAACAGCAAAGCCCCTGCAGAACGAGTGGGTAGACCCCGTTCTCAACTCACTGACACTGAAACCTCAGTCATGTATCGAGACTCAAGAAACTTAATAAAGTTAGTTTAAGCAAAGTTTTTAAATTTATAATGCTACTATTTTATATATTTCTTGTTCAGTTTATTAAAACATTTTATTCAAGTGAACATTTTCTTTCTTACAGTGAACACAACAACATGAATAAGTGATGAATGAATGACAGCATGTTATTTGAAGTGTTTCCCTGTGGACCTGTAAACTCCGGCTCTTTCTTGTTGATGTGATTTCCTCTGTGAAGCAGCTGGGGTCAGATGTTCCAGCTGCAGCTGCTTGAGAACCTTCACCTGAAGAGCAGATCTGTAAACGAGGGGGGGGGGGGTCTGTTTGTGAGGCCTGGAGGGTTAATGAGCCGATGATGTAACGTAGATACAAGATGGAAAACAGTGTTTTTATTTAAAAGCTCAAATGACCTAACGTTCAGGTGGAGTTTACTGCTCAGCGTCTTGCTCAAGGACACCTCACCATGTTGACAGGGTGGAGAGGATGACTGAACCACCAACCCTCCAAATAGCAACGGCCACGCACAGATTTCCAAGGAGGGTTTGTGGATATGGGTTTGATGAAGTGTATTTCTGGGCTGCGCCCTCAGCTCCAGGTCAGCCTCTCTGCTGGAGGTCAGGTCCAGTCACTGGTCTTAATGGTCTCTGTGGTTTCTCCTGATTCCATGTTTGGTTGTGAAATCTCTGCTGTGGTTTCATGTTGAAACTCGGGTTCGTCCATGTGTCGGCCTTTTGTAGTGAAAGGACATCGTTTGCTCATGGGCTCGTTTGGAATAATGGTTTTATATTTTTTCCTTATTCTATCTGAGGAAGCTGTGTGGGATTGAAATGTGACTGAAATGTGACTAACGTCTGATGGTGTGTGTTCGCTTCCCTTGCGGCCTCCAGCTGATCGACGCGCTGCGGGGCGTGGATCAGATCCTGGGTCAGCTGATGAACGGCCTCAAGCAGGTCGGCCTGCACCGCTGTGTCAACATCGTCATTGTGGCCGATCACGGTAACACAACCTGGCTTTCACCTGCATTCGTTAAAAACTTCTTAAGAAGACATGGACGAAATGATTTCTTTATTTCTTTATTGACTTTTTGAAAGATGACTTCCACCTTTGAGATGTGACTGCTGTTGCAGGTATGGAGGACACGAGCTGCGACAGGAAGGAGGTGCTGCAGGAGCTGGTGGGCGACATCAGCGGCTTGTGGGTCAACGAGGGGCCGTTCGGACGCATCCGAGCCAGAAACAAAGACGCAGTCAGTGAGTGAACTGATCTCATGCTGCTTTCAGAATTCAGATGAACGTGCTGCTGCAGAGAGCTCGTTCATCACAGCCTCGGTTTCCATGTCTGTAGCAACACAACACGACTAATCTGCAGATTATCCTGTTGTTATGAATATAGACTTGCTCCATCGAGTTCTTAAGAAGTGATTTCCACAAAGCCTCCGGGCGGCACAGAGATTCTCTCCCCCGTCCGTCAGGATCTGTCAGCGGGTCGGTGGAGTGAGCCACTTCTGGAGATTAGGAAATGAGTGTTTGGCTTCGTGAGAGATCTTCTCTTTGTTTGCCTCAGTACCAGATTTGGAATCTGAGCTTAGAACCTGTAAATAAAACTGCATGTGATGTGGGTGCACATGTGGACGGAGCTAAATTCATTTAAATCTGTGAACACAGAGGTGAGGTCACTCAGATTATCTTTAGATGTGGTTTTGTGGCGAAGAATCAGCCGGCGGTCAAAGTTCCCACGTTGTGAGCGAGACACTGACCTCACCCTCTGCTCCTCTCAACAGTCGACTCGGCCGGACTCGTAGCAAACATGACCGTGAGTATTCCTCCTTCAGCTACTCGTAAAGATCCACATCTGGATCAAGGGATTCTATCAATTCTTCCCAGGTGTTAGTTTTCATTACACTATTTAAAAATAAAAAGCATTTTTTTAAGTGTAAGAACCAAACGAATGAAGTTATCAGACGTGTTTATTGTTCTGTGATGTCAGTGTAAGAAACCAGGTCAGAAGGTCAAACCGTACCTGAAGGCCAATCTGCCGAAGCGCCTCCACTTCGCCAACAGCCGGCGCATCGAGGACGTCAACGTCCTGGTGGAAGCAAAATGGCTGTTTGAGCGGTAACTACTTTTCTGTACATGTGGTCGATAAGCTCCTCTTCAAAAGCTGCCCCCTGCTGTTCACGTGCATATGGCATACAGATATCTGGTAGGATTCAGACTTTCAGTGATTATGAGAAAAATCACTCATTATGCAAAGAGTTCCAAGATGTTGTAGATTAGACGCAGCCCATGAAAGGTGAACTGGTGGTCATTGTGGTGATGATGATGATGAACGCTTGAGCGTTCATCATCATCACCACCACAATGACCACCGCGGCGTGGCAGGTTCTTACTCACATCCTGGAGCTGGACTATCTCCTTAGATGGAGCATTGAGCCTCACCTCAGTTTCCCTTCGTCTCTAAACACTCACTCCTTCAGTGTGAGACGGTGAGTGTTTGGCTGAAGCCTGTGTGTCTCCTCAGATCTCCTGGTTCCCTCACGTTCTGCTCCGGTGGAACCCACGGCTACGACAACGATGTGGAGAGCATGCACGTGAGCACTGTTCTCTTCTCTGCAGCTCCTCATGAAGATTTATCGCGGTTCTCCCATAAGTTTAGAACCGGTTATTGTTCACCAGGGCTGCTGCAGCTGTTTGGAACGTCTCCCTTCTTCTTTTTCTTGCAGGCCATGTTTGTCAGTTATGGACCAAAGTTTAAGAACCAAACAGAAATCGAACCTTTCTCCAACATCGAGCTGTACAATCTGATGTGTGGTGAGTAGAGCTCCAGCCTCCACGAGACCTGTCAATCAAACTGCCCTCGATCAGTGAGAATGATGAATGTCTCAAAACACAAAGAGGGTTTTTAAGATAAAAAACAGCGTAACACAAAACACTTGGGAGATACAAATCTGTGTGAGATTAAAACATCAAAGTCACCATCAAGAAATGCAGGTTGTGAGTTGTGCACACAAGCCCGAACACATTCAGAAGCCGGAGCTAACGTCGGCTGTGAAGCGGCGCCAAGACTTTTCAATGAAGTCATGTCACGTGAAGTTTCCAGACGTGTTCCTGCAGACGAGCGTGAACGAGCTCAGTCGCTCACGTTTCTCTGTGGTGACGCCGGCGGCAGCTTTTCTTTCTGAATCTCTAAAAGTGACCTGCAGGAATCCAGCTGCTGCAGATAAAGACCTGCTGCTGGACTCCAGGTCCAACCACTCCCTGGTGTGGATGAGTCCCAGTCGTCTCCTCTGCACAGATCTGCTCAGCTGATTCTTCACAGTTCATTCATATTGAACGTGTCCAAATCGCACACTGCTCTTCACTGGACCCGGAACCATACACATGACAAGTGTGAAGCTCATCAGAAGAACTGTTCTGGAGACAGAGACAATGAGTTACTATATTCAGAGGCGGTGGACTAGTGGCAGAAACTTGGACTATGGGCAGAAAAGGTCTCTGGTTCGACTCCACGGAGAAACAACAAAAAGAGGATTCTCCCTGCCCTGTCTAGTGCCCCTGAGCAAGGCACCTTACTCCCCCGACATCTGCTCCCCCGGCGCCGTACATGGCTGCTCACTGCTCTGTGTGTCCTGCACCAGACGGGTTCAAAGCAGAGGTTAAATGTCCCTACCTGCATGAGTGTGTCTGTGTTTGGGACTAATAAATAAATGTATCTTCATATTAATCTTATTAATGAGACCTTTCTGAACCATGCTGCTGGGGCACTGACCTGAGTTTGGACTCAAACTACATCTCAGACCCGGAGCTCAGATTGTTAGAACAATAAACTTCATGAGTCTAAAACCAGTCAGAGGTTGAAGCTTCATTTCAACAACAAATGAAACCAGATGTGCAGAAACCTAAACAAACAATGTGACGGATCAATGATGTCGGTTTGTCTCAGGACTGAACAGGGATCTGTGCAGATGTAATGTAAACGAGTGAGGTCGGGGGGGGGGGGGGTTGATTCTCTGAGTCAAATCCTAACTGAATCATGTTTTCATCCATCTCTTGTGACTGCTCAACAAACCTCAACCTCATTGTCCTCTGCAGACGTGCTGCAGATTTCTCCCACCGACAACAACGGGACCCACGGCAGCATGAACCACCTCCTGAGGCAGCCCTACTACTCACCAGCGCCCCCTGCAGAGCAGAGCGGGCCGGCCCAGTGCCCGCTGCTCAGCCTGGAGCCTGCAGACCCACTGGGATGCTCCTGTCCTGCTCTGGTGGGTGAGATGGACGTGATCACATGTCCCTGTGACTCTCTCCAGTGATCGACTGATCCAACGTTAAAACACAAAACCACTTCATCTGTTGTGTGTCTGTTGTGTGTCTGTTGTGTCTCTGTTGTGTCTCTTCAGATCACAGACGCCATCAACAGTCGTCTGAATCTGACGGAGCAACAAGGTGAGGACTGGAGTGAAGATTCTCTGTGGTTTGTGTTTTCAGTTGTGATTATTTCTGATTGTTCCTGCTGCTCTGTCCAGAGCGGACGGCAGAGGAGCAGCACTTGTTGCTCGGTCGTCCTCGGGTGCTGCAGCCGGACCGGAGCTACTGCCTCCTGCACCAGGTGGGGTTCATCAGCGGCTACAGCTCCGACGCCCTGATGCCTCTGTGGAGCTCCTTCACCATCGACAGGCCGGTGAGAGACTCTTCAACTCTGTACCACTTTAATACAAGAACCGTTCCAGGGTCTGAACCTGAAGCCGTCAGTGGAGACGAGTCCTGGTGTCTCAGTCACAATCATTTCAAATGACGGGTGTGTGGAGATTGAAGTTTCACTGAAGAACTTCTGTGATGGTTTATTATGCACATGAAACACATTTTAATATCTGGGTGGAAAAAGTCACCAAACGGAAACTGACAGGGACGAAACGCTTGTGGGTGGATCCCCGTCGACTCAGGGCTGTGACTGTAGAGCTGAAAGTGTCTGTGATGATCCTCTCTGACCTAAAAACCAACAATGATCCAGATCCACTCAGATCCGCTGCCGCCGGTGACACCGAACTGCCTCAGGGCCGACGTCAGACTTCCTGCGTCCCACAGCCCGAGATGTGACCAGTATGAAGCAGCTGGGAATCTGACGCATGCTTTCCTCTACCCACCGAGTAGGTGTCACACACACACAGACACACACACACATGTCGATTTGAGAACTTTCCCTCTTCAGTCACTTTTCCTCTGAATCTGTTGAGAAATATTCGTCATAAAATGAAAACTTCCGGCATCTGATCCAAAGTGAATCGGATTCTTCCTGTGGAGATTGTGTGTAATCCTCTGGAACACGTCATTACATTCTACATGAACAGCACAGGACCTTCAACGTCCTTCTGATGCTTTAGATTCATATTAAATATCAAAAAACGGTTAGAAAATAATAAAGTGACGTGTTCCTCTTGTCTAAACTTCTCCCCCTCACTTCATTCCAACATTCTGTTTACAGATCTGAACACGACAGCAGAGCAACAGTTCGATTCCCTACTGATGAGTAATGTGGTGCCAATGTACCCAGAGTTTAAGAGTAAGTTACACAACTAGATACATAAATCATATGAAAAATCCAAAACTCACTTCTCCTCCTCCTCCTCCTGTGACAGAGATCTGGAACTACTTCCACAGCAGCTTGTTGATGAAATACGCCGACGTGTACAACGGCATCAACGTGGTCAGCGGCCCCGTGTTCGACTACAACTACGACGGCCGGTTCGACTCTCCAGAGCAGATCCAGCAGTGAGTTTCATTTCAAGACTCTGACTTCACTCGGGTTTCAGTTATAACAGAGGTTTTCAACTGGTTTTGTTACCATTCTGACTAGAAAGTAATCCGCGGCCCACTGATGTGCCTACGGGTGTGTGAGTGCATGCATGTGGATAGAAGTAAGTTTTAAAATTTTGTTTTCTGTGTAGGTTTTATTTAAAAACCTTAAAAAAAATCTAGATATATCAACTTAAAAACCTCAAACAAATCAAGAAAAATCCCTGTTTATTGTTTAACACACATGCACAGGGGGAAACTACTGGCAGTTTCTAGCCCCAAGCCGATTTCAAGGTTCCCCTCATCACCTTTATATTATTTTAGACATATTTTTCTTATTTTAGATATTTTTTCAGTAATCTGGAAATATGTTGAATATCAAAGCGAATTTCGCGGACCCCCTGCAATGCCGTCGCGGACCACCAGGGGGCCGCGGACCCCTGGTTGAAAGCCCCTGAGTTAGAGGGATTTGTGCTTCATAAGATTTTCAGAGCTGCACTGAAGTCCTGACGTGTTCCTGACGTGTTCCTGACGTGTTCCTGACGTGTTCCTGACGTGTTCCTGACGTGTCCAAATTCTTACGTGTAAATAAGAACAAATGTCAGAGTCAGTGTCTCTGGACCTTTTCTGGGACTTGTCCTGCAGCCTCCTGGTAAATGTGTCACTGGAATGAGTCAATGTGGAATAAACCGAAGATTTTAACATGTTTTTAACACGTGAGCCTCAGGAGCAGTTTTCTCTGGAGGAGACGAGGAGTTATCCTTCCTCTGTGTTTGATTACAGGTTTGTGTCTGGAGGAGACGAGGAGTTATCCTTCCTCTGTGTTTGATTACAGGTTTGTGTCTGGAGGAGACGAGGAGTTATCCTTCCTCTGTGTTTGATTACAGGTTTGTGTCTGGAACCAACATCCCCATCCCCACTCATTTCTTTGCGGTGCTAACGAGCTGTGCCGCCTCGGCCCAGCCGGTGAGCAGCTGCACCGGGCGGCTGCAGAGCGTCTCCTTCCTGCTGCCGCACGCCAGCAGCAACTCAGAGAGCTGCAGGGTGAGGATCTCAGTGGCTTCACGACTCACACTATAATAAACAGCACTTTGTTTTCATTCAGGAATTATTGAGAGATTTACCATCACATGAAAAAATACATTTCAATACATTTCAATCTGAACTTTTTAAACTCTCGACATGTTTTATCGGCGAATGTGAAAAAGAAGTAAAATGATCTGATGAAAGCCCTGGGACAAGTACGTAAAAGTAAAAATGTGGGATATTGCCAAAATGGCCACTAAAAGCAAAATGGCGGACTTCCTGTTGCGTTTTTCATAATGCTCCATGAGACTTTTCTTCATGACTGGTCACGATACACCTATATCCAGATTTTGATGAAAATCCGTTATGTGGAAACCTAGGGGCTGGTTCCAGGGGGCGCTGTAGAGCCATTTTGCCACGCCCAATTCCAATTACTCCAGAATACTAAAATATCCGCAGACCTTGAATTTCCTGCAAAGTTTCATAACTTTTTGAGCATGTCTAGACCCTGAAAAAGCCCCCCAAAGGGAAATAATAATAATAATAATAAAAATCCTTACAGATTCAATAGGGCCTCTCACCATTCGGTGCTCGGGCCCTAACAAGTGGTGAAGTGACTTTAAACTTCTTCCTTATTAATGTTATCGTCTGTTTTAATATAATTAAAACAACAGTTAAATGTATTAAACATCTTTCCTGACAGAATGCAGAGGATGAATCTCATTGGGTGGAAGATCACATGTGGTTCCACCAATCACGGGTCCGAGACGTGGAGTGGATCACAGGACTGGACTTTTACCAGGGCAGCAGTCGACCAATCCCAGAGCTGCTGAGGATGAAGACCCGCCCCACGGCTGCCATTCAGAGAAAACTGTGAAAGATCCAAATGCATTTTTAATACATTAATATATAGATCTATAAATATATAACATACAGATGTATAAATAATAAATATAGAGATCTATACATCACCATCAAGATTAATATTCAGCATTTTTAAAATTCTTCATGATGAGTTTTAAATTGTTTGTCATTATCGACGGGACTTTGTTTTTTTATGAACTTTATAGATTTTAATCCGATCAGAATTTTATTTATATATTGTTGAATCTTATTTTGTTCTCAGTGTCATGATTGTGTGAATCTCTCAACGTGTATATCCGTGAATTAAATTAGAAACTAATCTTTTGATCCACGCTGGACGTTTCATGATCACTTTTCATCTTATTTGTTTGATTTTGTTATTTTTAGAAACTACTGAGTATTTGTTTCTTGGTATTTTGCACCAAACTATTAAAACAAACACAATTTTATACAAATTGCTGCTGAGTTCTGTCTCTTCCATCTTTCCAAGCTGTGGAGCTGAGGACAGTTTCTCTCTGACTCAGCGATGGAACCGTCACAGTGAACTGGTTCTTCATTCTCCCCACACTCTAACATGAAACACATGAAACTCTGGTTCCAGCTTCATGACTGGTGCTGATTAAAAGTGTCTCCGTCATCGGGGGGGAACCGGGGGCGATGTCTAATCACTGAGATCAGAGATAAACTGGATTTTTGACCACGAGCTCACGTCTCATGGCTGCGGTTATTACACACATACTGGAAGTCAAGATAGCTCAGATATGAACGTCAGCCATCTTGCACAGAGCCGTGATAACGAGGTGCTGTCGATTTATGCAAATTCTAAACCAATCAGGAGTCAGGAGTCTCAGCTGTCAATCATCATCAACTAACTAATTCAAACCAAACTGATCGGAAACATGAACACGTCCACAAACATCAGTGTGAACTCTTTCCATGTCCCATCTGCTAACATGGAGGAGGCTTATGACCTAGACTCAAGCCAGCCACCAGGGGGAGGTAGATATTATTTGGCTGTGGAAATCCGTCCAGTTGTTCTTGTTTGATTTTGTTTTCAAACAAACTGACGTAGTTAAATCCTCGCTCGAAGTTATAAATACATCATATCATCATATCTCTGTGTATTTGTCAAATGTTTTTTCTGTTTTTGCTTCTTTATTCCATATAAGTGAGAGATTTTATGTCCCTTTAAATTGAATTGATTGTATTTATTTCGTTTTGTCCTCTCTGGACTTCCATACCACCCCCCCACTCTGCCTCATGATGATGGCACATTCTTTACATGTTTAACCTGGAAACCACACGAGGAATGTGACGTCATCAGTACAGTAAGTTTCTCTAGTTACACAAACTTCTCTAGTCGTCCGCACGCCATCAGTGATGACACAGCCAGAGCATCAGGACCAAACATGGGACGGAGCAGTAAACATGGCGCTGGCAGCGTTTCCACCTCAAACACTTCGGTGGTGTTTATTTGGGAGATAATGTCAGCAACAGTTTATTGAAAAGAATCTTTCATCAACAGGAAGTCTACTTTGAAAGTTCTTAGCTGTTGATGAGCCTGTAACCTGCACTTAGATGTTTACAGAGCGTCTGAGTGGAGCTCATGTGGCTCGGGGGGCAGAGCGGCTCGCCCACTAACCAAAACTGAACCTCCAGCTCACACGGTGACTGAAGGAGAAGCTCTGAGCTCGATGAGAACAGAAAACCTTGATATCAATAAGGTCTGTTTACGTTTAGATTCAGATTCTCTGTTGGATTCATAAATATCAGTAGATTCTGAATCTCAACCATAGACTGTAAATAAAGATGGACGACATGACAGCTGCCAAAGGTGAAGCCACAGAATCCTGATCGCCCCCTGGTGGCCGGCTGCTACGTGATGATTGACAGCAGAGACTGAACCGAACATTATAAAAATATGTTTCACGTCTTGGATTTGAAAGATGATTCGCTGCAGACGACAGGAAGTTGAATCTTCACTGAAACGCTGTGATTCTGCTGATTTGTGCTTCTGGGTTCTCGTGTTGTTTTCAGGCCTCAAGTCTCACAACTGAACTCTTTGTTCTGCACTTGTGGTTTTTGGCTTCGAAGCTTAAGGGTCATCGTTGTGTAAGTGTGTGTTGTTTTTTTGTGTGTTGTCGCCTACATTTACTAGAAAAACCCCAGAGTTTCGGTCTGAGGTTTTGAATTCCCCCGACAGGGAAAGAAACCGAGCGGGAGCCAGTTTCTCACTTTGGTGGTTTTGGCCTCGCTGTGGAATCTGAACATGACGAGCTGCTTCTGTCTCGGGACCAGGTCTGTGATCTGCCTCACGAGAACCAGCTCATCCACATTCGTCTGCTGCTGATTCAGAAAACTGAAAGTTGACAATGACAAGAGACAGAGTTAAAAATAGGTCTGTCACATGTCATGGAAACCTCGGGGATGGAGGTGGTGACGCTGCTCTGACGGAGCACGAGGACGTAAATAAACATCTGTCCTCTGATGCTTCCTCACAGTTCTCCTCTTGACTGTTGTTTATTTGGCTTCATCAGGTTTAACTCTAAATATAAATCAGTCTCTATCATCTATCTATCAGTCTCACAGCTGCTCTGTGTTTCCTGATCTGATATTTTCTTTTGAAGAATCTGTTTGTTTGTTTGTGTCTGATATCGACCTCTGATCTGAACTATGAGCAGGAAACACTGAATCATCCTTCACAATAAATCGTTGTTTTATTGTTTCCACAGGGACTTGACTCAAAATGACTCAAGAACAAGAATAGTTTTAGTTTTAGTTTTGATATTTTTTGAGTTACAATAACTTTCAGTCATCATCTTAAGTTTTTCTAATATATTTTTTACTTAAATATATTTTCTTCAGTCCAGTTTATAACTTCAGAATTTTTAATTTTTTCTTAATCTGCTTTAAATACAATGACAGCGACAGCGCCCCCTGTGATGTAATAAAATGTGTTTGTGATCTTTATTTGAATCAAACCTTGTGAATCAACTCGTGCACTTTGTAAATATGATGTTATAAGAAATATGTGAGTTTATTGTGTTTATTTTATTTGAGAGGCCTGATTAAATTATCCTTTATTTATAAAATAAGAAAAATCTGTAAAAGAAAATTCAATAGAAAGATGAGGAAATATACAAATGTATTATTTACAGTGTAAACAGAATCCCACGTCAAAACAAATTGAGTTACCAAAGATACAATCATTAAAAAGAACACTGACCCATATAGTCACAATACACACACACACACACACACACACACACACACACACACACAAACACATACACACACACTCAGGTTATTCCAGAATGTCCGGATCTCTATCGAAAGCTGCTTCCTAACCTTAACCCTAGTTTCAGTTTATCAGACTTTTATGAATGAACCATCTCCCTCTAGTAGAATCATGTGTTGATAGTGTATACAAATAAAATGATATATAATACATTTTATGAACAGGTTAATACTTTACACTCTTTATAAAAGGCTGAGGCACAAATCCAGAACATTTAGGATGATTTACTGATTTAAATTATATTATAGTTGGAAATGATCTGATTGATTTGTATCAAAATAAAATATCATCTCCTCTTTATCCTTTGGATGAAGTTTGATATGAGGAAAATATCATTTATGAGATTATACAGCATATGAAATATTATATTTAGCGTCAGCCACGAGGTCATATATCATGTGAGATACCAGAATGTGATCGTCATCAGTGGCTATCATAACAATAACATAAGTAGTAGTATTAGTTTTGGTTTAGTGCTCTGACCAGGATGAGGTGTGTATTCCTTTTCCATGACACGTTTCCGGTGAACCGCATTGTGTGATGAGTCGTCTGAGGTAGAGTCAGATCAGCTGATAAATAGAGATGAGGAGAGAGAGAGAGCATCTTTGTGCTGAGGGTCGCTGCTGCTGCACCATCTCCCTCCTCTTCATCCTCCTCATCCTCTTCATCATCTCACGGTAGGTGGGAGCTGCAGCCTCGGCTCCTGGTCCGAGGATCCGCAGCTTCTTCTAGAACAGGATGGAAGCTTCCATCTGATCCACAGCTTTCATCCGGAGAGAAACATCTGGATCAGATCCCGCTCGCTCGATCTTATTTCCTCGTTGGTTCTTCCTCCTCCAGATGTTTCTGTTCTCACCCTGTTCTCCTTCCTTCTCTTCTTCCTCCAGATGTTCCCCACGCTGGTCCCCTTCGTGCTGCTGGCCGTGCACGCGGCTCTCTTGGACGGCGCCCTGACCTTTAAGCAGACGGACCCGGTCACGGGCACGCAGCTGGTTTGCGAGGGCTGCGCTCCGGGGACCTTCCTGCGTGCGCGCTGCACGACGACGAGCAGGAGCGAGTGCGCGCCGTGCCCGGCGGGCTCCTACACGGAGATATGGAACTACATCAGGAAGTGTCTCCGCTGCAGCGTGTGCGGCCGCTACGAGGTGACGCGCACGGCCTGCACCGCGCACAGCAACACCCAGTGCGCGTGCAAAGAGGGATTCTACTTCGATAAACAGACCGAGCTCTGCTTGCGCCACAGCGCGTGCCCGTCCGGACAGGGGGTGCTGAGCAAAGGTAGGAAGTTGGTTCTGGATCAGGATGTAACAATTGTAAATCAGGATCTAATGGTTCTGGATCAGATCTAAAGGTCCTGGATCAGATCTAATGTCCTGGATCAGATCTAAAGGTCCTGGATCAGATCTAATGTCCTGGATCAGATCTAAAGGTCCTGGATCAGATCTAATGTCCTGGATCAGATCTAAAGGTCCTATGTCAGATCTAAAGGTCCTGGATCAGATCTAAAGGTCCTGGATCAGATCTAAAGGTCCTGGATCAGATCTAAAGGTCCTAGGTCAGATCTAAAGGTCCTGGATCAGATCTAAAGGTCCTGGATCAGATCTAATCTTATTTTATCTAAAACTCCTGGATCAGATCTAAAGGTCCTGGATCAGATCTAATCTTATTTTATCTAAAACTCCTGGATCAGATCTAAAGGTCCTAGGTCAGATCTAAAGGTCCTGGATCAGATCTAATGTCCTGGATCAGATCTAAAGGTCCTGGATCAGATCTAAAGGTCCTGGATCAGATCTAATGTCCTGGATCAGATCTAAAGGTCCTGGATCAGATCTAAAGGTCCTGGATCAGATCTAAAGGTCCTGGATCAGATCTTATCTCCTGAATCAGAGGCAGTGTTCATCTTGTCGCGTGTAGAATGTGTTGTTAGTTGTTGTGTGTTTCCAGTGTTTGTCTCCGACGTGCTGGTTCTCTCTCGAGTCACGTGTGCAGGTTTCTGTGAAGCACCTGATTCATGAGTCAGCGGGACAACTGTTTAAGACTTCAGTTCCCATAATGCTTTGCAGGACTGCACCAGCCCCTGGGACGTTGACCCGCGTGTTTCCATGGGTTGTTAGTTTTTATAGATGGTGACGCTCGTGTTGTGCGGAACCACCGAGATGAGTCTCAGAGAGTCAGACACACTCCTTCACTGCCCCCTGGAGGCGAACACTCAGGCACGTGCACAGACATTTTGGGGGGCAGGTGCTCAAACCAAAAAATAATTATTCATAATAATACTGAATAAATAAATAATGGCTCCCCTGGACCAGGTAGGGTTACTGGTTCTCCCTCATCTGTTTTACTAGTTGATGGCCTGATCCAAGATAAACGACAGCTGCTGCCCTGAGCTGCTGCTTCTGGAGTCTCTCTTTTCTTGGCATTATGCTGCAAGTTTTGTAAATGAGATAAATCAATGTTGTGCATAATAATCAAGAGTGACTCACATATTCTCTATAAAGCTGACAACACAGTACACACACATTTGTACTGTTTTCTGACAGAGTTGAAGCATAAGCAGCATTACACTACTAATATACCACAATATACCTCACCAGAGTCATGTAGCTCAACTCAAGACCTACCTTTCATTTCAATAATTACATTATATTACATGTCGGGTGACATTCTCCGAAGAACTCAAATAAATGCCCCGTCAGATATCAAAACACATTTGGGGGGAATTGATGACAGAGAGAGTAATTTTTATTCACAAATATTGATGAATGAAGAAAAATGTGCACCACTAGGAGTCTATCTGTGCACGTGCCTACAAACACTGCTCACTACAACTACAAGCCTCCATCGTCTAAGAGGCAGAAATCTGACCAGGCCTCATTTCACCTGACACCTGCTGCTGGTGTCTCTGTTGGACTGGAAGTCGCTCTGAGGCTTCGAGGCTGTAATTAAATAATCAACCTTGAACAGAATGTGTTCCTGAAAGGTGGAGGTTGACTCTGTGGTTCTCCTCCGTCCCCTCCAGGTACATCGGACCAGAACACCGTCTGCCACGTCTGCTCCGACGGAACCTTCTCCGACAGCGTCTCTGCTCATCACAACTGCACCAGGGCCAAGAGCTGCGACGGCGCCGGGCAGCACCTGCTGCTCAGGAGCGCCCCCTGGCACGACAGCGTGTGCACGAGCTGCGAAGAGCTCCGAGGTGAGATCAGGAATCCATCGTTTTGTTGTTGTATTGTGTTAGTGCAAAGAAAACGCTGATCGCTGTCGACCTGGAGAAGTTAGAGGCCTGATGAAAAAATGAATACTTTCCAGAGCGTCCAATCAGAAAGCTTCCTGGAATTTTAAAGTTCCTCCCTTGACCATAAAGTCTGTTCATAGTTCAAACCCGAGTCCTCGACACCATGTTGAGCTTCTTTCGACTCCGCCACAAGGGGGCGTTACACACATTCTGCTGTAAACGTCATCAACGTCCACGTAAACATCAGGAATCAAACTTGTGACGTCTGTTTCACTGGATATTTAATATAGAAATCTCCTAATGGAGTCAAAAGGGCAAGATGGCGGCGTGGTTTCACAGTGTGATTCATCGTATTCATCTGTTTTGCAGACGGAGCCAGCTACCTCAGAGAAATCCTCCCGGCGTACTTCCTCCACCACTCACTGTCCCTCAAGCGGTTGCGTCGGCTCGTACAACACCTCCCCTCCGAGGGCGGCAGGAACCAGGGAGCAACGGCAGATCTGGATATCCCAGAGCTCAACGCCCGCCTGAACACCTGGATCGCCTCCGCTGCCGAGGAGCAGATCCGTCAGCTTCCGGCCGTCCTCAGGAGAGTCGGCTCGGGGACGTCCCGGGACCGGCTGCACAACAAGCTGCAGAGGATGGACGCGGCCCTGCAGCAGCTGTGTGGAGCCCAGGGGAACGAGGTGGAGCCGGTGTAATGTCAGAGTAGGACGAGGTAGCAAACATCTGGACGCAGGTTTCAAGGCTTGACCAGTCCAGGGGTTTTTCTTAAATCAATAAACTTGTTCTGATCGACATGCACTTTCATTACAGGCTCTGTTTTTTACTTTTTGCTTTAGTTAAAGGAGGAAACCGGTCCCTCCGAGGTAAAGTGACTTTCTTTAAATGAATTCTCTCCTTCCTGTTTCCCAGCATTCCAGTTGCTCTTCTGTTTACTCTGCGTGACACAGAGCTGCTGCCGGGGATGGTGGAAGGAACACAGATGTTTTATAGAACCAGGTCAGCTGGTCCAGGAAAGAGTGGAGGGTTAGACAAAGTGGAAACCGTCTGACTTTAGTTTTTGGGTTCCATCCCTCTCACGTATGAATGGAAGTACATGCATGTCCCTAATTGCAATTTGAAAGTTATAGATTTTTAATATATTGCACGTGAGCGTAGCGGCTACAGGGGGATGACTCTTCAGAGAAGCTGGCGGCCTTCAGTGTATCTACCTCTTCTTCCTGTGTGATGATTAAACATGTGAGTTTATTACATAATTTATTATGTGTGCAGAGTGTGGCTCCTGTTGTTCGCCACTCCTTATATTTTTATAGCCAGAGTTGTATATGAGTGAAGTTTGTGTTACTGCTTTAAATCATGCGCAAATAAAATTGAATACACAATATAACATCGGGTGTTTCTCTATTTTTTATTAATATGCTTTATTATTTTTAACAACTTTTTAACAACTTTAAGCTGAATCAACGTGAAATAATAAAGATACTAACAATTCAGGTTTATTCATTCTTAACTTTATTCATTTTATTTATACATTCATATCGATTGGTATTTTTAAATTTCATTTCTTATATTTACGTCTCCTCTGCATCATCCGGGGATGTTCTGTCTTACTTTTGTGATGGATGATTGACAGATGATGGATGATTGACAGATGAGGTTGGTTCTCTACCGGGAAGCTGGTTGGCTCTCTACCGGGAAGCTGGTTGGTTCTCTACCGGGAAGCTGGTTGGCTCTCTACCGGGAAGCTGGTTGGCTCTCTACCGGGAAGCTGGTTGGTTCTCTACCGGGAAGCTGGTTGGTTCTCTACCGGGAAGCTGGTTGGCTCTCTACCGGGAAGCTGGTTGGTTCTCTACCGGGAAGCTGGTTGGCTCTCTACCGGGAAGCTGGTTGGTTCTCTACCGGGAAGTTGGTTGGTTCTCTACCGGGAAGCTGGTTGGCTCTCTACCGGGAAGCTGGTTGGCTCTCTACCGGGAAGCTGGTTGGTTCTCTACCGGGAAGCTGGTTGGTTCTCTACCGGGAAGCTGGTTGGTTCTATACCGGGAAGCTGGTTGGCTCTCTACCAGGAAGCTGGTTGGTTCTATACCGGGAAGCTGGTTGGCTCTCTACCAGGAAGCTGGTTGGCTCTCTACCAGGAAGCTGGTTGGTTCTCTACCAGGAAGCTGGTTGGTTCTCTACCAGGAAGCTGGTTGGTTCTATACCGGGAAGCTGGTTGGCTCTCTACCAGGAAGCTGGTTGGCTCTCTACCAGGAAGCTGGTTGGTTCTCTACCAGGAAGCTGGTTGGTTCTCTACCAGGAAGCTGGTTGGCTCTCTACCGGGAAGCTGGTTGGTTCTATACCGGGAAGCTGGTTGGCTCTCTACCAGGAAGCTGGTTGGTTCTCTACCGGGAAGCTGGTTGGTTCTCTTCCGGGAAGCTGGTTGGCTCTCTACCGGGAAGCTGGTTGGTTCTCTACCAGGAAGCTGGTTGGCTCTCTACCAGGAAGCTGGTTGGTTCTCTACCAGGAAGCTGGTTGGCTCTCTACCGGGAAGCTGGTTGGTTCTCTACCGGGAAGCTGGTTGGTTCTCTACCAGGAAGCTGGTTGGTTCTCTACCGGGAAGCTGGTTGGTTCTCTACCAGGAAGCTGGTTGGTTCTCTACCAGGAAGCTGGTTGGTTCTCTACCAGGAAGCTGGTTGGTTCTCTACCAGGAAGCTGCAGCGTCACAGGGAAATCACCTGAATCGATAACGTTCTGTACGATGAAGCTGTTCCTGCTCGTCAGGAGGAAGTTCAGGCTCCAGGAAACGCTGGAGGGGAAGAATGCTGTCAACTCACACACACACACACAAAAACACACACACCCACTGACAGACTCACACACACACACACAGTTGGTTTCTGTCATTTCAGGTCGCTCTCATCACATCGATGTATTTGATGATATAAGAACTGAGTCACACGTTGTGATGATGAGTCCTCCACACCGGACTCATCATGTGTCAGGTTGTCACATCCTGGATGACCTGATGAGAAGTTTGTGTTCAAAGGTCAAAGGTCCCAGTGACCCTTTATGACTCTGGAAGGAAGTCGTAGTGGTTCATCTCTTTTCAACAATCCAGACGTGATGGACAGGGAGTGCAGGTGTAAAGCCAGAGGTCACTGAGCAGCTGATGGGATTCTCTCTCCTTCCTGTTAACCCAGCAGCCACTTACAGGAACTGAGGCTTTATCATCTTAACGAGCTCATGAGGACCAGGAATCATCTGCTCTCCCACCAGCCGTCCTCCACTGGACGACCGCTGGTTTCAAACCAGAAGAATCCACTGGTTTTCTCTCCATTAAAGTGATTCTGTCCCAGATGATTACACGTTAGGGCACAGGGAAACAAATCTGAATTAATGTCTAAACTCAGGAATAATAATGATAATTTAACCCTCATGAATTAATAAAACAGGATTTTTGTTATTCATACGTCACAGGATCAGATAATCAACATTTACAAGTGTATACCGCCCCCTTCTGGACAGGTCGAGCATCAACCGTGTTATTGAATCACTCTCCACAGCACCCTCTTCCGTTCGAGCCCCTTCAAAACAAGAGTCCCGACCAACACCCTGCTTATAACAGGAACTACATGTGAACCTTCCATAATAAAGCCACTAAATAAAATAGCTTACAATAATAACAATATTTAATATTTGCATTATTGTTATTATTGTATTATTATTATCATTATTAGTAGTAGCTGTATTATTATTAGTAGTAGTAGTAGTAGTGGTAGTAGTAGTTGTTGTAGTAGTAGTAGTAGTAGTTGTAGTAGTAGTAGTAGTAGTAGTGGTAGTAGTAGTTGTTGTAGTAGTAGTAGTAGTAGTAGTTGTAGTAGTAGTAGTAGTAGAAGTAGTGGTAGTAGTATTTGTAGTAGTAAATTTAGTAGTAGTAGTAGTAGTAGTAGTAGTAGTAGTAATAGTGGTAGTAGTAGTAGTAGTAGTAGCAGTAGTAGAAATACTAGTGGTAGTAGTAGTAGTTGTTGTAATAGTAGTAGTAGTAGTAGTAGTAGTAGCAGTAGTAGTAGTAATAGCAGTAGTAGTAGCTGTAGTACTAGTAGTAGTATTAGTAGTAGTAGTAGTGCCAGTAGTAGTTGTTGTGGTAGTAGTAGTACTAGTAGTGGTAGTAGTAGTAGTAGTAGTAGTTGCTGTGGTAGTAGTAGTACTAGTAGTAGTAGTAGTAGTAGTAGTAGCTGTAGTAGTAGTAGCAGAAGTATAGTAGTAGTAGTAGTAATAGTAGTAGTATTAATAGGAGTTGTAGTAGTAGTAGTACTAGTAGTATAGTAGTAGTAGTAGTAGTGGTACTAGTTGTTGTGGTAGTACTACTACTAGTAGTGGTAGTAGTAGTAGTAGTAGTAGTAGTACTAGTAGTAGTAGTAACAGGAGTTGTAGTAGTAGTAGTAGCTGTAGTAGTAGTAGTAGTAGTAGTATAGTAGTAGTAGTAGTAGTGGTAGTAGTTGTTGTGGTAGTAGTAGTAGTAGTAGTAGTATTAGTAGTAGTAATAGGAGTTGTAGTAGTAGTAGTTGTTGTGGTAGTAGTAGTACAAGTAGTGGTAGTAGTAGTAGTAGTAGTAGTAGTAGTAGTGGTAGTAGTTGTTGTGGTAGTAGTAGTAGTAGTAGAAGTATAGTAGTAGTAGTAGTAGTAGTAGTAGTCATATAGTAGTAGTAGTATAACACATACATACAAACGTCCACCAGGTGTCAGACTTTTACCATTTTCCTCAACACAGAAAACTTTTTGAAACTGACTGAGGAGGAGGAGGGATTATAGCAGAGTGTGTGTGTGTGATTTGTTGTGACACACACACACACACACACACACACTCGGGTGTGGACAGGTGAACCGACGCTAACGGGACTCAGCGCCTCGACTCCTCTCGTGTTTTTCCGCCGTGTTGTCGCAGCCTCTTCGGGCTCTGGAGCTCCGGAGCTCCCCCCCTCTCCTCCACACGACTCTGCCCGGGTCCCTGCGCTCTGCCCCGGACTCCGCTCACAGCTCGGCCCGGCACAGGAGGAGCCATGTCCCAGGAGAAGAGCGACCCCCCCACCGAGCTGCTGGGTGAGTCTCCTTCAGGCTGCGTCACTTCGTGTCCAGGTTGAATTCACTGTGAAGATCCACCTGAGACCCAGGGACACTCTGCTAGTGTGTCTTCACCTGAGTTTATCACACACGAGTGCAGTGACACACATGCACCATGGAAATAACACACACACACACACACACACACACACACACTTCTGAGGGTTAAACCTGATTGTAGAAATACACACAGACTTTTAAAACAACCACAAAGTTGCATCACTCAGTGAAACTCTGTTATAATAATGTTAAAATGATTTCCATGCCTCTGAAAATCACTTTTCTCTTGTGACTGTGATTTCCACGCCCTGAGGCTCAGGCTGGATACCTGAGAGTTTCTCCTGCTGCACTTCCTGGTCTGGGGCTGGAGGTGGGGGGGTGGGGGGGGGCTGTGGGACAGGGGTGTGTCCTGTGAAATTCCTTTGGATTGTGAGATATTATCAGAAGAGACTTAAACCACAGAGAATCCCTGAGACTCTGCAGGAACCAGCTGTGAGTGTTGACGCTGGAATCAGGGAGAAGGAGACCTGTGACCTCAGAGGAGTCAGGCCTCGGAACCTCCTCTTCAGGTATTCTGTGAGAATCTGAGCTTCAGAGCTTCAGAGCTTCAGAGCTTCAGAGCCTAAAGACACGTGAGGACACAAACGAACAGAAGAGTGGACGTGTGGACGAGGTTTCTAACACGTGACGTGAAGCTGGAGGAACACAAACGTCTCAGGATGAAGAAAGAGGACGAAGACGTCAACTTGGAAACACGAGGAGGTTCCAATCCAAAAAGTGCACCAATCAAATATTACCCATGATCCTCTGCTTCCTGAAGCTGAAGAGCTGCTGCTGTAACAAACTCTGTTCAGAACTCTTCATGTTTTAACAGTTTCCTGCTGAATGTTGGAGATGAACTCTGGTTTTTAATAACTTCAGAGTGTTTTGAACTGATCTCAGTTCAGCTTCACTCTTCAGCTGGTTGTGTGTGTGACTCTCTGTCAGTTGTTCTCTCAGGAGATGGAACCCACTCAGCAGAGTCACAGAGAACAGACTCACACATCAAACTGCTGCTTTCAGGTGGAACAGTTGTGTTGTTTTGACAGTTTAAAGTCGTTTCTGAAGCTTCCTGTGGTCACACGGACGAGTGAGGCTGAGTGAGGCTGAGTCAGAACCTCGTGCTCTGTGTTAGGACGCCTGCAGCTCGTCCCTCACTGGACGGCGTTGGACAGACGGATGAATGGAGCTTTGTGTTTTCAGCTGCTGCTTTGACCGGGACGCGTCGACCTGATGCTGCTCATCACCAGCAGAGCGTCACAGGGTTGATGCCGACCGTCCACACCAGGAGCCGGTGGCCTCACAAGTCAAAACAGTGGTTGAAGATTATTCTTTCAGGAAATCAAATAGTCAATAAATCTCATCAGCCTCGTTTGGTCCGAATGAATGGAGCCGGTTTGAAATGAGTAACGTGACCTTTGGTCTGTGATGGAGGCCACACATCGCTGACTCACAGTCCAAACTCTGAACTCAGGTGATCAGGATTCTAAACAGAGAGTTCATCACGTCTCACAAGCTGGAGGAGAGATCTGTGAACATGTTTAATATCTCACATGTTCCAGTTTCACGTCACGTGTTAGAAACCTCGTCCACACGTCCACTCACTCACTGGGAAGCTTCCACACATTGTCCTGCTGGTTCCTCACATGACTCTGACATGTTACACACATGGAGGCTGCAGGAGAAGATCCAGAAAATGTCCAGAGACACTGACTCTGACATTTGTTCTGACAGACAGAACCTGCAGAACACGTCAGGAACATGTGAGGAACACGTCAGGAACACGTCAGGAACATGTCAGATCTTCAGTGCAGGTCTGAAAACACAACTTCAAACTTCAAAACGTAATACTGATTAAAGCTGTAAACAAGGATAGGAGGAGACCATCTGCTGGGGGGGGGCTCATGTGTTTCTGATCAGCCTCCCCTCCGCTTCATGCCGTCATGTCTTCACCCTCCTCGTGACCTTGTCATGTGTCCGGGCACCGAGAGGAGGAGGAGGGCGGCATGATGTCATGAAGGCGGGCCCTCGCTTTCACACACACTCTTGCCCTCACTTTACCTCCTCACTTCCTCTCTCTCTTCCCTCGTCTTCCTCGCCTCTTCTCCCCCCTCCCCCCTCTGTCTCTGGATGTTCCCACAGCTGCACCAGCAGAGTAACTGTAACGTAACTTTAAACGTATTCAGGAGCCACAGCTGGAGAGAAGGAGGAGGAGGAGGAGAAGAAGAAGAAGAAGAAGAAGAAGAAGAAGAAGAAGAAGAAGAAGAAGAATAAGAACATACATCTGAAATGTTACAGTAAATAAAGATGGACGACACGACTGCTTTCAAAAATGAAGACAAAACATGTGGATTGGAAAAGAAGAAGCAAATAAAGGACAATGGCAAGACGAAGGAGAAGATGAAGAAGAAGATGATGAAGAAGACTAAGATGAAGAATCATCAGCTTCACCTGCAGAAGCTCCACAGATTTACAGACGTGTTTAAGTTCCTGTTCAATATGTTTGTCTTTAAAGACGATTCTATATGTTTCTATATCTTCATCTCTGTTGTTTTAACAACATCGTCAACATACTGAGATACAACTGAGTCAAATGTTTAAAACCAACACAACACTTGTGTTACTGTGCAGTGTTTCTGTGGATTCCTCCTGATGAGCCTCGTAAACACGAGTGCGCCTGAAGGCCTCGTGAAGCAGCACATTATCTCCACTTTAATTAACCCTGAGCTGGGGAGCGGGTTGGAGCTGCTTCTATTTGTGACTTCATGAAACCACAGCTCTGAACCTCTGTTGAGCTCTGAGCTGTAATTTGACGCCTCCAGCTGTTGTGCTGTTAATCGGGTTCTGACCGTGTTTCCCCCCCGTTGCAGAGAGCGTGCGGGAGGCCGTGGGTCGGAGGGTGAAGCTGACCCTGAGGCGCAAAGTCCAGCTGGAGGTCAAAGGTGACAAGGTGGAGAGCAGAGTGCTGGTGAGTGACGGTTGATTTCTAAATGTGACACTTAACGTTTGAATTCATGTTTAAAATGTACATGACCTGCAGCAGCAAGTCTCCGGGTCACGACCTCATGCCCCTCCGATCGCCATACGTTCATCATCTCAGGCTAAAAGACACAAACACACATAGAACCTACAACTAGAAGCCTCCGACCGGCTCCTCCTCAGAACCTCATGTAAATGGATTCAGTAGTTTCTGAGTAAACCTGCAGAGGAACGGAGACTGAAAACACAACCTCCTCCGCCGAGGTCATAACTCATCAGCTCCAGGAGACAGAACTCCACCTGGACGTGTCTCTGCAGGTCGAGAAGCTCAAACATGAACAGAAGGTTCAAGTTTCTGAGACGCTGCCGAGCAGAAGAGACCAGTTCTAACTCTGTGGTTCCTCCGGTTCCTCGTGGTTCTGCAGCTGAGAGAGAGGAGCTGCTGTGAGTCAGGATCTGATCACAGAACGTCACCAGGTCCTTCAGGAGACAGCTCCCACTCTGCTCCTCCTGTGGGACTCACTTTGAACCATTCTCTCAGATTCCTCAAGAAAGAAAACCACCCGGTGTGTCGTCATTAAACTCTTTCAGGTGGTGAACACACACAAAACTAACACTGAGTTGTGAGGTTCTGGAAAAAGTTCTTCTCACTTCTCATCTGGATCTTTATTTATCTTCTGACTGCATGAGTCTCATCATCTTATCAGCTTCCCCTGTGTGCTGTTGATCATCTGAGGACGTTTCACGAGTGTGTGTGTGTCTGTGTGTGGGTGTGTGTGTCTGTGTGTGTGTGTAAACTCACAGGACTCAAACCTGGAACCTCCTGGTAACACAGAATTCAGCTAAACACAACTTTTAAAATTTCACCTTCAACCACATTCCACGATTCTGCAGAATGTGGCTGCTGCTCCTGTCGGGACTTGACTGGAGCAACTCAGAGCAGCACACACACACACACACACACACACACACACACAGACACACACACAGACACACACACACACACACACACACATTGTTATTTGCATAAATTAAAGTTACATTTTAATTGAGTTTATTAGTTTAGTTTATCTCAGGATCCCTATTTTTTGTTTTGTGTATTTTTAGATTTTTCTAGAAACAATATTCCAACATGACTGATTTCTGCTGAACCCGTTTCCTGTTCAGAAATCGTGGCGCTGATCCTGGTTCAGTTAATAATGAGATTTGAAAGCAGCTCCTCCATCCTGATGTTCCTCAGCTGCTGGTCTGTGAACCGTTCCATCGCCTGAACCACAGAATCGAACCCGTGGCTCCAGCTGCTGCTCGCTGTGCGCCCTGCTCCAGATGTTTTCCAGCTGCACATCTGTTTCCCTGTCATGTGCTCGGCCCTCGCTCTCTCTCACCTGCTCCCCCCCACTCGTCCGTCTGAACCACGCGTTTTCAGACGTTAGAAACAGAACCAGCTTGTTCACGCTGGGTCCGGACAGGCCCCGCCCCTCGGCCGGGTCCACGTCGCTCCCCATTGGCTGACCCTCCCTTCCGCTCTGTCCTATTGGCTGTTCTGTGACCTCACACGACCCGGAGTGACCTCGCTCCACTGCTCTCCCTCCGTCGCTTCCTCTCATTCTTTCTTTTTTATAATTTCTCTGCAGTGAAAACGAGACGAAGTAGATTCTTCACGTTCAGAGTGAAACTCAAACTCAAAGAACTCAAATCCTTCAGTGAGAAACGCAGCTTCACCAGGAACTGTCTCTCCTCCAGGACAGACGTGGGACACGTGGGGACAGAGGGGACGTTGTCCCGCTGGCTGGAAAACGTCCCAACTGTTGAACAAGTGAAAAAAGACGAAGCTGCTGGTCGAGAGGGAAACTTCTGATCCGCTCACACACTCACACAAATCAATCATTCAGTGTAGACGTGAGGACAAATAAAATATACTCAGTGGAGAAGAATAAATAAATAAATAGTTTTCTTTAGTCAATCCACAGCAACAGCTTTCACTTGTAAAAATGGGTGTTTCCTTGTTTGTGTTGTTTTGAGATTGTCTGTTTGTCTCATTGTTGTGAACAAGAGTTTGGTTGTCGGGGGTCAAAGGTCAAGGAAACTGTGAATGACTTAGAATCAGTTTCACAACAGAACGTATGATCTTGTGTTCAGTGTGTCTCCTGGGACTCTTCAGGTCCGTCTGTCTGACTGATGTGTGTCTGTCTGTCTGATGTGTGTCTGTCTCATGTCCCTCTGTCTGATGTGTGTCTGTCTGTCTGATTTGTGTCTGTCTCATGTCCATCTGTCTGATGTGTGTCTGTCTGACTGATGTGTGTCTGTCTCATGTCCATCTGTCTGATGTGTGTCTGTCTCATGTCCATCTGTCTGATGTGTGTCCCTCTGTCTGATGTGTGTCTGTCTCATGTCCCTCTGTCTAATGTGTGTCTGTCTCATGTCCCTCTGTCTGATGTGTGTCTGTCTCATGTCCCTCTGTCTGATGTGTGTCTGTCTGTCTGATTTGTGTCTGTCTCATGTCCATCTGTCTGATGTGTGTCTGTCTGACTGATGTGTGTCTGTCTCATGTCCATCTGTCTGATGTGTGTCTGTCTCATGTCCATCTGTCTGATGTGTGTCCCTCTGTCTGATGTGTGTCTGTCTCATGTCCCTCTGTCTAATGTGTGTCTGTCTCATGTCCCTCTGTCTGATGTGTGTCTGTCTCATGTCCCTCTGTCTAATGTGTGTCTGTCTCATGTCCCTCTGTCTGATGTGTGTCTGTCTCATGTCCATCTGTCTGATGTGTGTCCCTCTGTCTGATGTGTGTCTCTGTCCTCAGGCGCTGGCGTCCCATCGAGCTTACCTGTTGACCACTCGTCTCCCGTCCAAGGTTTGTGAATCAGTTTTTTATTTCTCTTTCACTTCCAGACCTCAGTTCCTGGCGGTCGGAAGTGAAATCTTTTTCGTCATTTACTAACTTTTCCAAACACGTTCATATTTCATATCCTCACAGTGAATTCTGCTCATTTGTCTTTATTCTGCACTTTAAAAACCCAGATGAGTTCTTCTCCTCTCTCTCTCTCTCCTCTTCCCTCTCCCTCTCAAACTGGCCTCTGAGTCTCGGCCCAGATGAGAGCAGGTCCCACCATATGGAGATATTTGATAGTTTTACCCACAATGCAGCTGTGAGAACGCAGCCTGTGGGAAAGGAAAACACTGAGAGGAAGAAAAGTTCGACCTGGAGGGCGAGCGAGCGAAAGAGAGGCAGAGAGAGAGAACCGTCTGGAAACATTAAAAGATTTATTCTCATATTATTTACTGTCTCTAAACAGAACAGTGGACAACAGGGATTTGAGCTCTTTGCAGTTTTAAACTTCTCATGTGATAAGTGATGGGTCATCAGAGTCTTAAAATATTAATAAGAGAAGTGAACTGACACGTTTGTGAACTTACAGAAATCGGTTTCCTCTTTCTCAGCCTCTGGTGAACCTCCAGGTTTCTCTCTAAACACAAATCTGTGGGAAAGCTTTTTTTAAATCTGCTCGTGTACAAATTATTGTTCACACGTTTATATCGATGCAGAAACAGGAAGTAGATCCTCGCTGGTGGTTCCTGGGTCAGATGCTTTTCATCTGAAGAAGAGAAACACGTTTTAAATCCTGAGTCACGTTTCACTGAGCGGCTGAAGTTTACATCATTTTACAATCGGCTCTAGATAGTGACTTCTGATGTTTGTTCATTTCTCACAAGCTACGATAACAAGTTTATTTATCAATCTGTGGTCAACCCTGAATGTTGTACTTTGCTCTTTGTTATTATGGGATGTTGGAAAGAGATGTTGAAACGCTCTGAACACATAAAAACAACAGACTCCAGGGACTCTGGGGATTTGACCTTCAGAGGAGACGGGAAAGAGAGAGAATAAGAGAAATGTCTCATTATGGACGTCTGTCTCTTGGTCTAATGTGTCCACTGTAGGTTATCAGGTCACCTCTGTGCCGGCTGACCCCGGATCTGTTGTTGCAGAGCGTTGAGGGTTTTTCTGTGTGAGACAGACGCTGCTCTGTTCCTCGTGTGAAGGGAAAAGACAATGGAGGAATTTAACAGCTGGCAAGGAAAAGAGAGAGAGAGGAGGAAGGGGGGGCGTACTGTTTCTTTATGTCCCTCGCCCTCTCTCGCCCCCCCCCTCCTCCTCCTCCTCCTCTCTCTCTCTCTACACACTTGCTGCCTCTCGTTCTCTTTTTCTGTCCAAGCCTGTATCCTCCCTCCTCTTCCTCTCTCTCTCTCTTTTCTTTCTCCCACTTTCTCTTCCTACATATTCAACTTTCTTTTAATCTGTTCCCTCTCTTCTTCAACCTTTCACTTTCTTTTTCACAGCTCTACCTTTTCGTTCGCCCTCGTCCCCCCCCCCCCCCCCCCCATCCTCCTCCTCCCTTCCTCTCTCTCTCTCTCGCTCACTTGCTCTGTTTTGGCAGCGAGTTCGGACTCCACCATTATTGTGACTTTCCCTCTGGAGGGGGAACGTGTGCGAGGTTATGACCGAGCTCCAGACATTTGCTCTGCAGCTTGTTTTTTACATTCCTGTTCCCCCTGTGATTTATTCTTTATTACTGACCCTGTGGTTTTCTTCTTCTTCTAATGATTCCCAGCTCCATATATATATCAGAATAAACTGTAAATCTGTTTCTGATTAATCTAAAAACGATAACTCCTCCAGCAGCCGCCTCTTTAATGCTCCATCGATCTGTCCCATTCATTCGGACACGTTTCCTAAAGTGTGGAAGATAAATACAAACTGTTGATCCTCAGTTGAGTTTAGACTGATCAGCTTCAGACTGGAGCTCGTTACAGGTTTGATCTTTATGAAACCATCTCTAGAGAAGATGTATGAATCTGCTCATCTTCAGGTTGATCGTTTTAATTTGTCCTCAGCCTGTCCTCTGCTGCAGCTCCTCTGTTCAGCCTCTGTCTCAAACTCTTGGTTGAACGTCCTGGTGGAGTCAACACTGACTCAGTCTTTACAGTCTGGTGTAGAAACATCGTCCATTAAAGCTGTGAAATCAGTAAGTCACTAATCGCTGTGAGGAAAGACTCAGACTATTGGGACACAGTCTCGTCTCCAGCTCTCGTCTCAGAACAAGTCGGCGCTTGAAGAAAGTCGAGCTAAAACAAAACGTTAGCACTGAGCAGGAAGTCGACCTCAACGACCTGATGAACGGCCGAGAGGTGATTCCAGAGCGTTAATCTGCTTCAGGCTTCTCACCTGAATTCAGCCTCTGACGATAAGTTCACAGCCTGAGGAGCCAGTTGATAAAACTTTATAAAACTTTACAAAACTTTATAAAACTTTACAAAACTTTATAAAACTTTATGGATACAGCACACATGTGTCTGTGTACACTAGAGGCTGCTAATCTGATCTGCAAATGTTTATTGAATTTGTTGACGTGAAGAACAGTTGGAGCTTTGTGGACTCGATCAGAGGTCAAAACAATAAAATAATTCAATTATAGTTTTTCTTCCTTCAGGGAAAACAAGAAATCAGTTTTTTATATATAAATAGATAAATATATCTAAAGTTTATAATTGTGATAAAACGTTAAAAGATAACCTAGTCCTGTGAGGACGTGTGTGACACTTGTAATATTGATGCATCAGTGTTTTGTTGTATTCAAAAAATACTTTTGATCAAGTTTAGTCTTTTTACGATTTTTCTAGATCTTGTTTTTTCTAGATTTTCGATCTTCGGGCGTCTGGATGTTAAATCGTCAGAGAATCAAACTTCTGCTCGGCCGTGAAACAAGTCAGAGTTTCTACTGGAGATCCAGAGACCCCTAGTGGCAGAACATGAGACCTCATTAAAATTAAGAATTAAAAACATTGTCTTTTTATTAGGTTGAACAGTCGTTCAGTTACCTGGATATTCAGGGGATCAGCAGCAACAAGCCCACTCAGGTACAGACACACACACACACACACACACACACACACACACACACACACAAACAAAATACACGTCACATTTTATGTCCTAATTTCAAAATGTAGGTGTTTTCTCTGTTTCACCCTTTTGTGGGGTTTTATTTGATTTGGTTGTGTGTGTGTGTGTGTGTGTGTGTCTGTGTGTGTGTGTGTGTGTGTGTGTGTGTGTGTGTCTGTGTGCAGCTGGTGTTGGAGCACGAGCGCGGCCCCTGGAGCCTCCGGCTGAGCTCGGTGGAGGAGGTGGACGAGGTCATCGCTCACATCGGCACCTGTCTGCACCGGATCTGTCCCACGGGTTCGCCTGTGTAGGTACCACACAGCCGCAGTTACACCTCACGACCCCCAGGGGGACGGCATACCAAATAGGATCTGGTTGGAGGTTTTTTGGATGAGATGTCTCCGCTTGGTGTGGACATTAAATAAGAATAAAGAGCGAGTATGTCCTTGTCTCATCAGGAAGGTGATGAGGAAGTTGAGCCTGAAGCCTCCGGAGAGGACGGCGGCTCTTCAGGCCGTGTGGGACGACCAGGGCTCGGCCGAGCTCGGACCCTGTGGTAACAACCCTCCATTCCAAAGTGTTCGTCAGTGAAATGAAGTGTTGAGATGTTGAAGAGACTTGTTGTTTTCAGGTGGTTTCTCTCATCAGTACTGGTGTGTGTGTGACAACCTGGGGCTGCCGTACCGGGAGGAGGTCCAGTGGGTCGGTGACGTTCAATCATGATTCCACTTCCTTCTCTCCTCTTCCTCTTCTTCTGCATCACGCCCCTTCTCTTCCTCCTCTGCTTTGTGTTGCACCTGAACGCACCGTCGTTAATCTGTCTCCTCTTCCTGTCCGTCCCACCTGTCCTCGTCATTCAGGACGTGGACACCATCTATCTCACCCAGGACACCAGAGAACTCAACCTGCAGGACTTTGTTCACCTGGAAAACAGGTTCGTGCTCGACTCAGATCAGAGTCAGATGTTTGTTCTCACTTTGTTCTGTCGTCCATCTTTATTTACTAACAGATTAATTTGTACACTAACTTTTAAATGTTTGGTTTTATTGTTTTTATTTGTGTTCACTTTGTGTTTCGGCAAAAACAATATTAAATCAGATATTAGATTATTTTTATTGCTCCAAAGAATAAAACAACGTTTGTGTGAATGTCTAAATTCTTCTTCTTCTTCTTCTTCTTCTTCTTCTTCTTCTTCTTCTTCTTCTTCTTCTTCTTCTTCTTCTTCTTCTTCTTCTTCTTCTTCTTCTTCTTTGCAGGGATCTGGTGGCGATCATCGCAGCTCTGGAGTTCAACCAGTGGTTCACCAAACTCTCCACCAAAGACTACAAACTGGTAACAAGCTTTTACCCAGAATTCCCTCTGCTCCACACACACAACCACACACACAATCAGACGATGCTCACTTTCTAAATTAGTAACGCAGTGAGTTCGACCACATGATGATCAACGATTGTGTTTTATAAACGAGCTGTAGATCACGTCTCTACTCTGATTGGTTGTCATGTTGTGATGTCATAGTGACGTCATGATGACATCATTCCCTTCATATGATTAATAATAATACTTTGATCTACGTGAGCCTCGGGTCTATTGTCCAATAGGATGCAGAGATTTTTCAACTATGCTTGACATCATTTATAATGTGATAATGTGTGTGTGTGTGTGTGTGTGTCTGTGTGTCTGTGTGTGTCTGTGTGTGTTGTGTGTTATGTGTTGTCCAGTCGACAGACGTGTGCGATCAGATCCTCCGGGTCGTGGCTCGGTCCAGTCGACTGGAGGAGCTGGTTCTGGACAACGCTGGACTCAGGAGGTCAGAGGTCAAATATGAGAACTGGTCACGCTCGTGTGCATCAGTCTCAGTTAACGTGTTTTCATGTCTTTGTGTAGTAAGGAGGTTTGTGTGTTTGTGTGTTTGTGATGTTCTGTCTTCATCTGTTCTCTCCTCAGTGACTTTGCTCAGAAGCTGGCCGGCGCTCTGTCACAGAACCCCGCCTCCACGCTGCACACACTCAACCTGAGCAACAACTCACTGGAGGACAAAGGTTAGAACACACACACACAGACTCACACAGACTCACACAGACTCCCAGGCTGTCTCTGTAGAGTCAGGTTGGTCTCAGGTGTGAACTGGACCGACGGGGGCTTCTCTGTGCAGGTGCTGCTGCTCTGAGCGCTCAGCTCTCCAAGCTGCCGATGGGCCTGAAGCACCTGAACCTCTGCAGGACGTCCATGTCTCCTAAAGGTGAGGAGACGCTCAGAGGGGACACGTCGTCCTCCTTCTGAAGACTTTCTTCAGGCGTGTTTTCTATTTTGCAGGAGTGAACGTCCTCTGTCAGTCTCTGTGTGTGAACCCAGTCGTCGCCACCAGCCTCACTCACCTCGACCTATCAGGGAACTCGCTGCGAGGCGACGACCTCCAGGTGCGGCCCCGCCTCTCGTCTCAGCTCCGCCTCTCGTCTCAGCTCCGCCTCTCGTCTCAGCTCCGCCCACGTTTATTAAAACATGTTCTTATGATTTTTCTTCACAGAACCTGCACAGCTTCCTGAGTCACTCCAACAGTCTGGAGACTCTGGATCTGTCAAACAGCGACTGCTCTCTGGATCAGGTGAGCAGCACACACTCACACACTCACACACACTCACACACTCACACACACGCACACTCACACACTCACACACAGTCACTAACACACACACAAACACACACACTCACACACTCACACACACTCACACACTCACACACACTCACACACACTCACACACACACACACACACACACACACATACACACTCACACACTCACACACACTCACACACTCACACACTCACACACACTCACACACTCACACACTCACACACACTCACACACTCACACACTCACACACACTCACACACTCACACACACACACACACACACACACATACACACTCACACACTCACACACAGACTCACACACTCACACACACTCACTAACACACACACAAACACACACACTCACACACACTCACACACACTCACACACTCACTAACACACACACAAACACACACACACACTCACACACTCACACACTCACACACACACACACACACTCACACACAAACACTTTCCCAGTTGACGTCTTTGTCTTCTGTGTGTCCTTCCTGTAATAGAGTCTTTTGTGCAGTTTCCTGTGTCTCAGTGTAGTCTCTGTGTTTCCAGGTGTGCTCGTCTTTGCTTCGAGGATCTTTGAAGCATCTTTCCGTCCTGAACATGTCAAAGACCGTCTTCTCTCACAGGTCAGACCTGAGACCTGAACCCATCCAACAGTGTCCAGTGTTTTTATAGATGAGACGAACAGGACGAACTTCTCTTCGCTCTCCCACGTTCTCTTCCTGATTGGTTCTTTTCAGTCACATGCTCTGACGCCTCGTCTCCCCTCGCTCTCACACAGGAAGTGTAAAGAAATCCCTTCGTCCTTCAAGCAGTTCTTCAGCAGCTCTCAGGCTCTGAGCTCCGTCAGTCTGTCGGGGACCCGGCTGCCGCTGGAGGCTCTGAAGTAAGAAAACTGGTTTTTATCAGGACGGTAAAAAACATCGCAAAGTTTGAACAGGAAGTGGAAAATGCTTCAGTCACAAAGTAAACAAAAGCTTGTACGTCCAAACGAGAGAAACAGAAGGTGCAGGACAGAAGGGACGAAGACCAGAAGACCAGAAATGTCCACAGACTAGTTGATATCAGACAAGCTATATATTTGACCTCAGTTTGTGGAATGAGTCTGTGAATCAGACGGAGGATGAGGATCTGAGTCTTGATGGATCTTGTCTCTGTGTGCAGGTCCTTGTTGTTGGGCCTCGGCTGTAACCCCAGCCTCAGTGACGTCTCCCTGGACCTCAGCTGCTGTGAGGTAAATCACACGTGAACTCAGAGAACATCTGGTAGATGAAGATAAAGACAGTTTGTGAGATTGTGACCAGGTCTGTTTGCTCGTAGCTGCGTTCAGGAGGCTCCCAGATCCTGGAGGGCTGCATCGCAGAGATCCCCAACATCTCCAGTTTGGACATCTCTGACAACGGTGAGGACATTTGTGGACGTTTAACGAAACTGAACCGACTCTGATCGTGACTGGTTTCTGTCGCCTCAGGTCTGGACATGGATCTCATCACCCTGCTGGTGTGGCTCGCCAAGAACCGCTCCGTCAGAACCCTCTCACTGGGCAAGAACTTCCACAACATCAAGTCCAAGTGGGTGAAAGTCCTCTGAGACCTCCTGGGACTGGTCCTGAATAGTCCAGTTGTCCTGGTTCTGTGTATATTGATGCTCTTTGATCTGATGCTCCTCCAGAAATGTGGCTCCGGTCCTGGACAACCTGGTCCACATGATTCAGGAGGAGGATTCAGTGAGTTTCAAATATTTATTCATTATTTTAATTCCTGTGTTTGATTTCATGCATCGGGCGTTTTGGGATGAAATGGTCTGATTACCCCCCCCCCCCCCCCCCCCCTCCTCTCTCTCTCCCCTCCTCTGCAGCCGTTGACCTCCCTGTCCTTGGCAGACTCCCGGCTGAAGGCCGACCTCTCCATCATCCTCAACGCTCTGGGCAGCAACTCGTCCCTGACCAGGCTGGACATCAGTGGGAACGCCATGGGAGACATGGGCGCCAAGATGCTGGCGAAGGCTCTGCAGATCAACACCAAACTCAGGTGAGCTCCAGAAACCACCGATCTCAGGGTTACCCCCCCACCCCACCCCCCCCAATCAAGTTAGAATGACGTTGACCTGACACAGGGTCGGTGGACTCCTCCTCCTCTGTGTGTGTCTCCTGCAGGACGATCGTGTGGGACAGAAACAACGTCAGTTCTCAGGGACTCCAGGACGTCGCTGCCGCTCTGGAGAAGTGAGTGTTTGTTTGTTTGTTTGTTTGTTTGTTTGTCAACAGATTTCCACCGAAGAGACAACTCATTATAATTCAGGCGTCTTGTTTGGAACTAGTGGAGAAGACAACAACTCCCATGATCCCACGCTGCTTCATGACATCATCAAATTAACTCTTTTGTTACTGTTTTGATTTGGAGACCCCTAGTGGCCAAGATGCATATTGTGTGTTTATTATATGAGACATTTTCTCAGAAATAAATTGATCTTTTGTTATTTTTTATAATAATTGTTCTAATGCTGCATTTGGTTATTTTATTTACTTTCTTTACTTGTTTTAATCCGGTTTATAACGATTTAACTGTAACTGTCCTGTGTCCATTAGGTTTATTATTTGTCACTATTCTGGTGTGAAGTGGTTTAAACCCTGACGTGGATCTTTATACATTTTATAAAATGTGTTAAACTTCCTCGTCCTATCAGGAACTACACCATCCGCTTCATGCCGGTTCCCATCATGGACGCTGCTCAGGCGCTGAAGTCCAACCCGGAGAAGACGGAGGACGCCTTATTAAAGGTCCCGTTATGATCTGATGTATGATAAGAACCCTGTTGCACAGTGAGCTCTGTAGTGAGGCTCCTCTGTGGTGTTGCAGATGGAACAGTATCTGCTGAGGAACCACGAGACACGTAAATACCTGCAGGAGCAGGCCTACCGGCTGCAGCAGGGGATCGTCACCACCACCACACAACAGGCAGGAGCACACACAGCTGGAGCCCAACTGGGATCAGCCTCTGACCTCTGACCCCTAACCTCTGACCTCTCCTTGTCTACAGATGATTGATATGATGTGCGTGAAGGTGCAGGATCACGTCAACTCCCTGAAGTTCACGGAGAGCAGCGCGGTTCAGGAGGACATGAAGGTGGCGGAGAACCTCATGAAGGACGCCAGGAACTCCAAGACGGTGAGAAGACATGAGACCATCAGAGGAGAATTCAGAGGACAGTCGGAAGCTTCAACCACAAGAAGGTTCAGGGATTAACCTTTGTTGTCTTCTTCTCTCTTTGTCTGGCTCATCCCTCCAGCTCCTCCCCAACCTGTACCACCTGACGAGCGGGGGGGGCAGGGGCGCCTGCGTCGGAGCCATTCAGGACAAACTGGAGTCGATGGCTGGGGAGGTGGCGAGGGTGATGGACGAGCAGCTGCAGGTAGCCAGCTCAGCGTTTAGCTTCAACCAACTCCAACTCCCTGAGTCTAACCTCCTCCTCCTCCTCCTCAGACGATGCTGGCGTCCATGGTGGACGCTGCTGAGGGACTGTGTCCTCACGTGATGAAGAGGAGCAGCCTTAGTCAGGAGCTGCTGAAGGCCGGAGCCGGGAGGATGACCATCCCCCGCAGCTTCATCAGCACCACGCTGCTGGAGCAGTCCGGCGTGGACATCATCAACAAGATCAGGTCTGAATGTTCAAGATGGTTTGAGTCTGAGGACGTGTCCCCGGCCGTCTGTCTGATGTCCTCTGGTTTCTGTTGGTCAGTGAGGTGAAGCTCAGCTTGGCGTCTTGTCTGTCCGATCGCATCGTGGACGAGATCCTGGAGTCTCTGTCCAGATCACAACACACTCTGGTGAGTCCGGCCTCCGTCTCTCTGTCCCTCCGTCTCTCTGTCCCTCCGTCTCTCTGTCTCCTCATCCCCCCGTCCTCCCTCCCTCTCCAGGCCGATCACCTGATCAGGAAGGACCCGCCTCTGCTGCGTCACGCTCCTCACACCGAGGCCGAGGTTCTGGACGAGACGGTTCTGCAGCCGGAGAACCAGAACCAGAACCAGAACCAGAACCAGAACCAGGAGCAGGAACACAAACCACAGAGGAAGCTGCAGGATATGGACACATGCATGGTAGGAAGGACTTATTGATAACATATCAATATGATATTTATGATGAAGGACTTATTGATAACATGTTAATATGACATGTATGATGAAGGACTTATTGATAACATGTTTATATGACATGTATGATGATGTCGTGTGAATCATCCAGAACCTGAATCATCTCTTTATGTTGCAATGAGTCTGGTTCACACATTAAAATAGTTTGAGTTATTAGGGTAAAATTAATTATTCAAATTAATAATTATAACTCTGAATTTGTATTTAATACTTTTACACTTATCATCAATTAATACATTAAGGGGGAAATAGTTCTGATCCTAATGAGGTCATCATGTATCTGAACAATCCTTGTACTTGTTAGTATTTTGTTGTATTTAGATTTTAATTAATTTGCCGGGAAATGAGATAAAACTCACATTAAACAATTTGAAAGATGAACTTGATTCTTCTATAAAGAAATCAGGATCATATCTTTGCTCCTCAGATGACGAAGAGGAAGAGTATTCTGGTGAGGATGCTGCGTCCCGTCTCCGTGGCCTTCGGTGAGTGAAACACAAAATCCTCTGACTAAATAAACTGTCACGTTGTAAATTCATTAAAGTATATTTATTTATTTTATGATATTTTCTTATCTCCTGTCCGACAGAGATGGAGTTTGACCTGGACAAAGCTCTGGAGGAGGTTCCCATCCATGTTGAGGACCTTCCTCCTCCTCCTCCTTCTTCGCCGTTACCCGACAGGATGTCAGCGTACTTCAGAGACCTCCCTCCCCCCCCGAGGTCCACGGACACTAAGCCCCTCCCCCTGGGCGATCTGCTGCCGGTGGAGCACAAGCTGCTGGAGCATCACACCAAACTGCGACCGAAACCCAAGAAGAGGACGAAGCCCAGTCGACCAGCTGTAGGTTTGAGGACCGAGTCTTCGATGAGTGAAGTCCGATGAAGACGAGCTGCTGACTCTCTTCTCCACCGTTCCCTTTCAGCGACAGGCCGCCGGCGGCTCGGCGCCACAGGACGGGGAGCAGAACGGCATCATGGGAAAACTGGACGAGGGCCTGGACGACTTCTTCTCCAAGAAAGTCATCAGACTCAGCTTCAAGTGAGAGTTCCCACTGGAACCGATGGTTTCTGTTGTTGTTTGAATATGTAGAAGTATAGTTGTGTGTTGTCAGCGTAAAAAAGCATTTGTATCAAAACGTGTGAGAACTGAGATTTGATTGGTTCATAAAAAGTTGATCTTGTTTTCTTCAGACTTCCGTCCGTCAGAGGTTCGATGTCGAATCCTCAGGAAGCGACAGAAAAGAAACGTGAGTCGAGGAAGAGCGGCTTCTTCAACCTCATCAAGTCCCGGACGTCCCGCTCGGAGAAGAGCCACGGAGCCGCCGCCCCCCCGCCTCCTCAGCCCGTGACCTCCAGCACCTCCTCTTCTGTCAGCCCCGTGACTGAGGAGCCGACGCCCACATCCCCTGCACCGCCCATAAAGAGCGCCGCCCCCCCTGCGGAGCCGCATCAGGAGCTCCACAGGGCGCCGGCCGTGAACCACTCAGATTCAGAGACGGAGGTCTGTCCGCCTGCTGCTGAGGAGGAGAAGCAGGAGGAGGAGGGAGAGGAGGAGGAGGAGAAGAAGGAGCAGCCCCACAAACCCCGTCATATTGGCGTTCCGGTGATGGGACTGGACCTGATGGCTGAGATGAAGGCCCGGCAGGAGAGAAGGGCTGTGAAGAAGGTGGGTGTGGCCTCATTGAGTTCTTTAACTGACTCCATTAGAACGTGTGTGCTGCTGATGACTGACATTGAACCTGTGTGTGTTTCAGACTGAGTCCTCGTCCTCTCAGGACAAAGTGGACGCAGACAGAGGTGAATCTCTTTAATATCCTGATGCTCATAAATATATTGATATGATTTAAACTGTATCGTGAAAAGTGAAACTTCTCATCCAGCAGCCACGACCGACATCCACCCCCCCGCCCCGTCAGAGAACGAGGAGTCCCGACCGGAGCCGCCCCCCCGGGCCAAACCGCCGAGCGTCAGCCCCAGACCGCCTCCGTGCCAGGCCGCCAAACCCCCGCCGGGTCCCACCAGTCCCACCGGCCCCACCAGTCCCACCAGTCCCACCAGCCCCACCAGCCCCACCAGTCCCACCAGCCCCCCGCCTGGCAGCACCTCGGTTCACGGTACACAACTCTTCACTGTGACTTCTGCTCAATCACAAGCAGGAAGTAGATTTATCACCTCAAGCAGGAAGTAGATTTATCACCTCAAGCAGGAAGTAGATTTATCACCTCAAGCAGGAAGTAGATTTATCACCTAAAGCAGGAAGTAGATTTATCACCTCAAGCAGGAAGTAGATTTATCATCTCAAACAGGAAGTAGATTTATCACCTCAAGCAGGAAGTAGATTTATCACCTCAAGCAGGAAGTAGATTTATCACCTCAAACAGGAAGTAGATTTAATCCACGTCTGTGTTTCTCTTCTCAGACGACTCCACTGAGGCTCCAGCAGCCAAAGCTCCACTTCCTGCTCCTCGCCTGAAGAGGGCGCCGTCGGAGCAGGAGCGAGAGAGCGTGAGCAGCAATTCTGCAGGACGCCTGTCGCCAGTGGACGGTTCGTGTCTCTGTTCGATTCCCTGTTCGACTTCCACACACTCGACACTGGCAGCAGCAATATCACTTATAGATTTAAACTCTATGTGGAGAATTCAAACAACACAAAAGGGTTTGTTCACTTCAGTTTTAAAAGAAGGATTTAAACATTTAAATATTTACTATTTTTCAGCTTTACAATATTATTTGATGCAAATTGACTTTAGAAAAGTCAGATTACAATAAAAAGTCAGATACATTTAACTACTTTTTTCATGGTCCACTGTCAGATATGTATTTAAAACTGATTTAAAACTAAAAAAATATCCTGATGAACCAGAATAATCATATAATTATAGTTCCAGATCAATTTAGTACTTTTATTATTTATCAGTTTAAGGTTCATGTTGAAGCTTCTACTTTCTTTATCAGTTTATTTTCTTTGATGAGATTCGGATCCAAGAAAGAAAAATAAGAAACTAAGAATCCAACAACTCTGACCTCAGTTTGTTTTAAAAACAATCGTCCAGTCACCAGGACGCTGCAATGGCTGCTGGGAAATCTGTTGTTTGTTCCGATGAGTCACTGTGAGCTGAAGATGTAACCGTCAGTTTAACAGGTCACGTGTTTATGACCCGAGGCTCAGTGTGCGTGTTGTGCGTCCACACTCGACTTGTGTAATTAACACTTACAGGAAGTCTGTGTTCTCTAAAGCGACGTCTCTTCTGTGTAATCACAGAGATGGAGGGGGGGGGGGGGGGGGGGGGGAGGCGTTTCACAAACTGACAAAGTGACAAAGTGTGTTTCACTTCACACGTCGGTGTCAACGTTATAACTTTTATTTATTTTATCTCAGTTACACCTGTAACTAAGTGTGTTTCAGGTAATCAGATTACACCCTGACACGTTGAAGGTCACTGTAACTAAGTGTGTTTCAGGTAATCAGATTACACTCTGACACGTCACTGTCTGTTTCCTCTCGTCTCTCGTTTCAACAGCCGACTTTCCCGGAGACGCTGGCGACGCCTTTGACCCCGATGCAGGGGCGGAGCCTGGTGCAGGGGTGGAGTCGGAGGCAGGGGCGGAGCCTGGTGCCGGCGGCGGCAGGCAGTGGTCGTCTCTGAGGAGTTCAGCCCCTCCTCCTTCCGACAGGGAGGCGGACCGAGAGCGCACCAAGTCCCTCCCTGCTAATGGTTTGAATAATCACATTCTCAAAACAAGAATTACTCATTTGTTTCTGGTTAATTATTGATAATCAACATTTTATTATTAATAATCAGCTGTATTTCATATTTGTTCTCAGTGTAAGGTTTCTGTGGTTGTTGTCTCTCTCTCTCTGTAGCGGCGCCCCCGTCGCTGGCCGACACAGATCTGAGACCAGCCGAGGACGAGAGTGAAACGGCCGATCACAAGTCTGACGGCCAATCAGAGGACGAGTCCGGGGACGAGTCTCCGTCCGTCTGACGCCAGCGAGACGTTTAGAATCCAACGTTTCAGACAATCACTCGTGTGCTCGGACGACTTTCAGTTTTCAGATCAGTTCCTGGTGAAGAGTTCCCTGACCTGGGATCAGCCGGGTTTCATCAGGATCTTTAAGAGGCGAACTCGTGGTTTTGATCTGCGGCTGCTTGGAAACAACAGATTCATCTTCTCAACCGAACAAAGAACTCTTCACAAATTCAAAAAATGTCACATCAGGAGCAGAAGCTAAAAACAGAAACAAAAATTATATCTAAAAATATGTCAATGTTTATTTGATGAAATATGATGAAAGATTATTTAAAACATTCCTCTTGTTCATGACTAGAAAATATTTCAGGTCAGTTTCTGTGGGTAATATAATTTTAATGACACTGTAAAACAAACTTATCCTTTCTAACACATTAATCTCACTTACAGTTTTTAGGTCTTGAAATGAGACGGAATCAGAGAAGTCACAGATTCAACTGTCACAATCAGCTGAACTGAGATCAGTTAAAAAGACTCTGAAGTTATTTAAAACCAGAGTTTATCCCCAAAATTCAGCAGGAAACTTTAAAACATGAAGAATTCTGATCAGAGTTTGATGTATTTTTTACAGCAGCAGCTCTTCCGGGTCAGGAAGCAGAGGATCATGGGTAATAACCAGCGCAGCACATTGACAGACTTTGTTTATTCTGCACATGAAACCACTTCCAGTAAAGAGAATAGTGACATAATTCAAAATATATAAAATATGTATATTAATATTAACAAGCCTTTGAGGTAATCCCCACATGTGGCTGCAGGGGGCGCTGTGTCTCAGTAAGTTACAGTGTGTTGCTTTAAACCTCAGAGGGACGCTGCCCCGCCCACTGAGGAGTCACAACCAATGAGAATCCTCCGGCAGAAAACTAAAACTTTAACTTTCCAGATGTTCTGTAAAAATCCTTCTTCTCCTGTGATGTCACATGTCACCGCTGCTGAGTCATCACATTCTGACGTCTGTCAATCACGACTGCTGCACTGACACGTGTCTGTGTCCCGATGTAAATACCACTGACGTAGAAATTAATCTGAGTCATAAAACAAACTCTCGGGTTTTATTGTCATTGGAGCAGAAATCTGATTTATTATTTTCCTGTAAGAGACTTGGTGATGGTTTTCTTTATACTGGGGAAATATTTTTGAAATATTTTGCTTTAAAAAAAAAAAAGATATGTTTTATTGTTTATATGTGAGTGGACCTTCACACCTGGAAACATCTGTATTTGTATGTTTATATGAATAAATCCTGTTTCCCAGCTCTGACTCTCTGACTCTCTCTCTCTCGCTCCTCTTCCTCCTCTTCCTCCCCTCTTCCTCCTCTCTTCATAAACCAGCTGCTGAATCTCTCTCTCTCTCTCTCTTTCTCTCTCTCTCTCACTCCTCCTCCTCCTCTTCCTCCTCTTCCTCGTCTCTTCATAAACCAGCTGCTGAATCTCTCTCTCTCTCTCTCTCTCTCTCTCTCTCTCTCTACTCCTCCTCCTCCTCCTCCTCTTCCTCCTCTTCCTCCTTTCTTCATAAACCAGCTGCTGAATCTCTCTTCCCTCGTTTCTCTGAGTTCAGGAGAGGAGTGAAGATGAAATCAGAATAGAATTAGTTTGAGTCTTTGTCTCTGACGTGGTTTGGTGGAAGAATCTCGTCCTCTTGTCTCTGAGTCGTGTCCCCAGTGGCTCGTCCTCTGGACTGGTCTCAGCACCATGGACCTGGACCAGCTGGACGCTTCAGGCTTCTCACACATCTGGACGCTTCTGGACGTGGACGGTAAGAACCTCAGGGACATCGCTCAGTGTCTCCAGATGTTTCACCAAATATAAACATTTGTGAATTTAACTGAGCTTCATTAAAAGAAAAGAGACTTCAATTCATTTCCATAATGAATGATCTTGTTTTTTTATTGTTCTGTGGATTCATCCACTCAATGTACAGTACAATTCAAATAACATGAACTTTATTAACATAAACTCAGTGAACATGCTCCATAGAGAACGAGGGAAAACCTACTGGAAATATATTTAGTTTATTATCAGTTTAGAAATGATCAGTTGTGAAAAGATAACGTTACATTATGTATTGAAGAATAAAAATAAAAATGAATAAATAGGTTATTTATGTTATTTAACATCTACCTTGATGTGATGGTTTAGTCCGTGTCCCGTCTGCTCACATGGAGGAGGTTAATGATCTATACTGTGTTCAGCCACCAGGGGGCTGATGGAGATGTTTTGGCTTCACCCTTGGGAGCTGTCATGTTTGTTTTGACACTATTTTATATTTACGTCACATGTCAGATGGTAAAAACTCATTTTACATGAATGTGTTAAATTTAACATGTTAGAGTATTTTTATTATTATTATTCTCATTGTGATGTTAATCCTCAGAAGGTGTGTAGCTGCTGCTGAGTCCAGCTGCTTGTTGTTCTTGTTTCGTCAGATCACGGTTACATCGAAGCGACGCAGCTCGACGACTTCTTCCGTCGCGTGTTGGAGAAACTGGGAAAGAAGGTGAAGAGAGAGAATATGAAGCTGCACTGATGCCGTGCGGCCACATGGTGGCAGTGTCTCCAAATGTGCTGTTCTCTGATCGCACCACCGGGGGGCACTGAAGCCCCAAATGTTAAATCTACATTCATTAAGTGCAGATATTATATTTATTAAAAATATTTCTTCAAAATACAATACTTTACTAAAAACATCCAGCTGCTATTTTGAAAACCATATACTTGCTTTGTCAGAAACGAAAAACTAGTAAATATCGTTGATAGAGTTTTATTGTGAAAACCTGATTTAACCCTTTATGTTCACATAGGGAGAAGTTCTTCTTCTCAGTTGCAATCTGCAGCCTCACCACTAGATGCCACTAAATCCTGCAAACTGAACCTTCAGTTTACCAACATTTTAAACATTTCTGTTTGTATATGAAACTAATTCACTAATTCCAAACGGTTTAATGGTTTTATGAGTGATACAGACTGTCGTTGAGCCAGAGAACAACTAGTTGATATTTTACTGTTTCACATTTCAAGGTTTTTAGTCTAAAGTTCAGTCAAACATGATCTTCACAGAGAGAAGAGATCACTGAGCTCAACATCCGGCGACTGAGAGAAAGGTTCATGTCGGCTTCTGACGTCTCAGCCGTCGGACGTCTGCAGATCCAAGAGGTACGATTCCCTTCGGCTCCTTTCTGGAACAAGACTCTGACGAGAGCAGGTTGTGAGTTTCCTCCAGAACGAGTGTGAACACGTGACTCCTGACGTGCTGCTGCAGAATAATCTGTTCTTCAATCCAACAACACAAGTGAACAAATCTGCAGTTTAGGACACGTCATGTTTTTTCAGGGACTTTCTTTAAGACTTAATGAGGCCACCTGTGATGAAGTGATGTCTTTGCAGCTCGCAGCCATGATGCTGCCGGAGGAGGAGAAGTTCCTGCTCCTGTTTCACAGAGAGACGCCGCTGGACGACAGCGTGGAGTTCATGAGGGTGAGGTCAAAGGTCAACAAGCAGTGATGAGACATCGGTCCAAAGAGCTGATGGATGGAGATAGTGAAGGAATCTGCAGCAGCTGGTTTTTGTAGTTTTGGGATATTTGTTGTGTTGTCTCAGATTTTTCTTGTTTGATCAGATCTGGAGAAACTACGACGTGGACAGCAGCGGCTTCATCTCAGCCGTCGACCTGAAGGTAACGAGGACAGAGACACATGACCTTGTTGGATCTCTGCAGTCCAACTACACAGAACACCTCAGAACCACAGAGGAGCTCATGATACTCTCTCTCTCTGCAGATGTTTGTGTTTTCTCTGCGTTGACAGATTCCTGCAGCTGTTTTCTTTGATTGTATTTTCTGTGTTTGTCCCTGCAGGGCTTCCTTCAGGACCTGTTCGTCCAACACAGGAAGTCCGTCCCCGCTGAGAAGCTGGAGGAGTACACTATCTCAATGGTAACCTGCAGGGGGGGGGGGGGGGGGCGTCTGTTTGCCCTTGACTCATAAATACATTTTATTTTGATGTTTCCTTCCTGCAGATGAAGATGTTTGATAAGAACCAGGACGGCCGATTGGATCTGAACGACCTGGCCAGGTAACACTGCTCGGTGTCACGTGACCTGTGACTCACACGGGATCTGATTGACGCTGTAATCAGAGAAAAATACAATTTAATACTTTGAATATAGGGTTTATATTGAAAACTACTATTGACTTTCAGCTGTGAAACATTGAGTTTTTAAATGAATTAAACTACATTTCTTTCTTGCTGTCGACAGGATTTTGGCTCTGAAAGAAAACTTCTTACTGAAGTTTAAGATGGACGTAAGTTTGGAGATTCAAGCATGAAATATTGATAATTTATTTTCTAATATTGTGCAGGTAACAATCCAATTCAATTCCTTACAGATCTGCCCCCTTTCACCTAAATCTCAGTTTGTCACTGAAATATATTTGTAATTTCCGATACTTTGTGTTTCCAGAGAAGGTTGAGTTTAGTGTTGTGGGTTCTTCATGATGTTGTTGTGTGTGTCTGTTCCCTGTCAGGCCTGCAGTCAGGACGACAGGAAGAGGGACTTTGAGAAAATATTCTCTCACTACGACGTCGTAAGTTTCAAAAGTCTTGAATCTATAACACTGAAAAGTTTTCCTCCTGTTTCCTGTTTGACCAGAGCAAGTTTAAAAGGGCTCGAATATTTGGTTCATATACATTTTTTAATTCTTCATGATTATTGCAACTAAAAATGAGGTTTTCAAAGACATATATGACAGATAGAGACGTTAATTAAGTGTGTGTGTGTGTGTGTGTGTGTGTGTGTGTGTGTGTGTGTGAGTGTACAGAGTAAGACGGGTGAGTTGGAGGGTCCTGAGGTCGATGGATTTGTCAAAGACATGATGGAGCTGGCGAAGGTAAAACAACAGGAGGTCAAAGATTTTATATGTAACTTGTTTTGTGAGTTGACCTCTGACCCCTGACCTCCGACCTCCCACCCCCTCTCCAGCCAAGCATCAGTGGCACGGACCTGGACCAGTTCAGGAAAGCTGTGCTCGGCCACTGTGACATCAACGGAGACGGAAAGATCCAGAAGAACGAGCTGGCTCTCTGCCTCGGCCTGAAGCTCAGCTAACCTTCACCGCCTGTCCTTCCTCTCCTCTTCCTCCTTCTCTTTTCTTTCCTCCATCTCTCTGTTGCTTCCTCTCCTCCTCTTCATCCTTCTCTTTTCTTTCCTCCATCTCTCTGTTGCTTCCTCTCCTCTTCCCTCCTCTTCATCCTTCTCTTTTCTTTCCTCTATCTCTCTGTTGCTTCCTCTCCTCTTCCCTCCTCTTCCTCCTCTCTCGTCCTTCCTCCATCTCTCTGTTGCTTCCTCTCCTCTTCCTCCTTCTCTTTTCTTTCCTCCATCTCTCTGTTGCTTCCTCTCCTCTTCTTTCTTCTCTCTTCCTTCCTCCATCTCTCTGTTGCTTCCTCTCCTCTTCCCTCCTCTTCTTTCTTCTCTCTTCCTTCCTCTATCTCTCTGTTGCTTCCTCTCCTCTTCCCTCCTCTTCCTCCTTTCTTCCCCTTCCTCCCACAGTGTATCTCCTTATTTTACGCCTAAAAGCAAAGTATATTCCAACAGTTTTATATATTTTTCTGTCTTAAATATTTGAAGAGAAGTGATGAAGATTATAAATATCGATCGATGTCATAACCTTGTGTCCTGATGTGCAGCTGGTGACTTGTGATTTTCTTTTGTGATGTGAATAATGTGATTAATAAAATATATTTAATCTTTGTCATGTATGTGGTTCTTCAAATTTAATGCTCATAACTAAACACGTCCTCCACTGAGGGAGTTCATTAGGAGGAGGCTTCGAGTCCGACTCTGCACCACATGAATGAGACAAACATTATCTACACACGTCACATTGTAAATGTCTATCATTCATATTGCTAATTCTTTAATCTCTATATACTTTATACTGCTCTCTATTGTTATATTTATGCACAAACGCACCACAGTATATCTGTGATATGAACCTGATTGTGATGAGACCTGGTGCAGACTGAATGGAGCAGTTGGGTGTTGGTGGAGGTTTGAGCTTCAGGTGAGGTTCTCATCTTCTTGTTCAAGCACCAGACTCTGTGGAAATATTGAATATATCCTCAAGGAAGTTTTTAAGGCGTTGAGATTGTTTATTTCCGGCAACTTAGTCACAGGATATGTCTGAAACTGCGTTTCAAAATATAAAATCACTCAAAGAGTTGAAGCCTCTGCTGAGTCGGTCTCCTTGTGAGAAACACTTTTAAATTCACTACACAGATTTGATTTGCATTTGCATCAGTCCCTTGGTTTTTTTAATTAAGATCCACTAAATAGTAAAGTAAATTAATTAGGGAAGGGAATGTAAAAATACACATATTCAAAATGCTAAGGTGTGTCAACCCCAGGAGTTTTATTTTTAAGTTCCCTGTTCATATTAACAACATCTGACCAGTTTTCAAGATTCTCCAGAGAAGCTGGATGTTGGATCTACTTCTTTAGTTCCACTGTTCTTATTGAAGAAATAGTTCGAATGACATACGATGACATGTCCGAGCTTTGTGTTTCAGGAGTTTCCTTCATCGTCCTCCTCAGACAAACTCCAACGCAACATCTGAAATATTTGAGGTACAGCAGAAATCCCAGAGGTGGAGGAATCGAGCCTCATCACGACCCTTGAAACAGGCGGATGAAGCCACTTCTGAGATCTTGCTGCTGAGGCTTCAAACCTGAGTCCAATCATCTCATCAGTGTTCCTGCAGATAAAAGCACTGCGCTGGCTGCAGGTGTCAGAAAGCTGAATCGGAAGGTTCTTTGGCTGTTGTTGGATGTCAAGCAGCACAAGTTGTGTTGGTTGTTTGGCTTCAGCTTTCAAAAATGGTTTCTGGATTTTGTGTGAGGTACGATTCATTTATTTTCTCAAGTCTTAAAAATGCATTTTCTGTAAAAAGTTGGTTCTTTAGTTCACCTGTGAAATGATCTGCTTCCCAGGGTGCTCCTGCTCTCACTCTTAGCCTTTGGGCCACATGCTGAGGGTAGGTGAATTATTCTACACAAATCTTAGATCCAGTTCTGGTTATTTCTTAAATACTGACGTGTTTTAACTTTTCAGCGCTGAGCTACAGAAGTGGAGGGTCCAATGGAGTTACACCGTACTTTAAGTCACCCAGTGCTTTGCTTGGAGGTCAAAATCCAGGTTTAGCCGCTTCCAGTTATGAGAACTCTGCACAGGCTGGAGGATCTAAAGGTGGCTCTGGACCCAGTTACCCTGAAGGTGGCTCTTCTGATGAACTGGAGCCTGCTGTTTTTTCTGGAAGGCAAGTAGATGGTAACAGTCAGGAAAGAAGTGTTTCCAGTTACAGGCCTGACCCAATGATCCCTTCAAAACCCAAAGAGAACCTGATGCAGCCAAGTCATCAAAATAACCCTATTAACCTTAAGCCCAGTGAGAGCCTGTGGAATGTATTTCCCAGTAATGGAAACGGATTTCAGCCCCAGCTGCCGTCGAGCTACCAGCCCAAGCCCCAGCTGCCGTCTAGCTACCAGCCCAAGCCCCAGCTGCCGTCTAGCTACCAGCCCAAGCCCCAGCTGCCGTCTAGCTACCAGCCCAAGCCCCAGCTGCCGTCTAGCTACCAGCCCAAGCCCCAGCTGCCGTCTAGCTACCAGCCCAAGCCCCAGCTGCCGTCTAGCTACCAGCCCAAGCCCCAGCTGCCGTCTAGCTACCAGCCCAAGCCCCAGCTGCCGTCTAGCTACCAGCCCAAGCCCCAGCTGCCGTCTAGCTACCAGCCCAAGCCCCAGCTGCCGTCTAGCTACCAGCCCAAGCCCCAGCTGCCGTCTAGCTACCAGCCCAAGCCCCAGCAGCCCGTATTTCAAAGCAAAGATGCCATGTGGAACATCGCTCTTTCCCATGATGTCGCTTTTGACCCAAATGAGGAGTTGCCCACTTACCCTGAAGTGAATGTTCGGCCTAGAGCTGGAAAAGAGAACCTGGTGCAGCCAAGTCATCAAAATAACCTTAAGCCCAGTGACAGCCTGTGGAATGTATTTCCCAGTATTGGAAACGGATTTCAGCCCCAGCTGCCGTCTAGCTACCAGCCCAAGCCCCAGCTGCCGTCTAGCTACCAGCCCAAGCCCCAGCTGCCGTCTAGCTACCAGCCCAAGCCCCAGCTGCCGTCTAGCTACCAGCCCAAGCCCCAGCTGCCGTCTAGCTACCAGCCCAAGCCCCAGCAGCCGTCTAGCTACCAGCCCAAGCCCCAGCAGCCGTCTAGCTACCAGCCCAAGCCCCAGCTGCCGTCTAGCTACCAGCCCAAGCCCCAGCAGCCGTCTAGCTACCAGCCCAAGCCCCAGCTGCCGTCTAGCTACCAGCCCAAGCCCCAGCAGCCGTCTAGCTACCAGCCCAAGCCCCAGCAGCCGTCTAGCTACCAGCCCAAGCCCCAGCAGCCGTCTAGCTACCAGCCCAAGCCCCAGCAGCCGTCTAGCTACCAGCCCAAGCCCCAGCAGCCGTCTAGCTACCAGCCCAAGCCCCAGCAGCCGTCTAGCTACCAGCCCAAGCCCCAGCAGCCGTCTAGCTACCAGCCCAAGCCCCAGCAGCCGTCTAGCTACCAGCCCAAGCCCCAGCAGCCGTCTAGCTACCAGCCCAAGCCCCAGCAGCCGTCTAGCTACCAGCCCAAGCCCCAGCAGCCGTCTAGCTACCAGCCCAAGCCCCAGCAGCCCGTATTTCAAAGCAAAGATGCCATGTGGAACATCGCTCTTTCCCATGATGTCGCTTTTGACCCAAATGAGGAGTTGCCCACTTACCCTGAAGTGAATGTTCGGCCTAGAGCTGGAAAAGAGAACCTGGTGCAGCCAAGTCATCAAAATAACCTTAAGCCCAGTGACAGCCTGTGGAATGTATTTCCCAGTATTGGAAACGGATTTCAGCCCCAGCTGCCGTCGAGCTACCAGCCCAAGCCCCAGCTGCCGTCGAGCTACCAGCCCAAGCCCCAGCTGCCGTCGAGCTACCAGCCCAAGCCCCAGCTGCCGTCGAGCTACCAGCCCAAGCCCCAGCTGCCGTCGAGCTACCAGCCCAAGCCCCAGCTGCCGTCGAGCTACCAGCCCAAGCCCCAGCTGCCGTCGAGCTACCAGCCCAAGCCCCAGCTGCCGTCGAGCTACCAGCCCAAGCCCCAGCTGCCGTCGAGCTACCAGCCCAAGCCCCAGCTGCCGTCGAGCTACCAGCCCAAGCCCCAGCTGCCGTCGAGCTACCAGCCCAAGCCCCAGCAGCCGTCTAGCTACCAGCCCAAGCCCCAGCAGCCGTCTAGCTACCAGCCCAAGCCCCAGCTGCCGTCGAGCTACCAGCCCAAGCCCCAGCAGCCGTCTAGCTACCAGCCCAAGCCCCAGCAGCCGTCTAGCTACCAGCCCAAGCCCCAGCTGCCGTCGAGCTACCAGCCCAAGCCCCAGCTGCCGTCGAGCTACCAGCCCCAGCAGCCCGTATTTCAAAGCAAAGATGCCATGTGGAACATCGCTCTTTCCCATGATGTCGCTTTTGACCCAAATGAGGAGTTGCCCACTTACCCTGAAGTGAATGTTCGGCCTAGAAATGTTAGACCAACTTATATGGTGGCACCAAACCCTCCTCGATGGGCCCGTTAGTGACTGAGTTTGAAGATGTGTAAGTACTCTTCAGTTTGGACCTCTTTGCAAGTCAATGACTTGTTTTTCTTGCTAATGGTGTTTCTGTTCACAGGTGACTCGGCCATCTTTGAGAAACTCAATAAAAAATTGAACTACACTTGCTGCCTATGACTTATTTGAGTTGTGCTAAACAATCTTGGGAAGAATTGTCTTGAATATGATCTAAACTGATTCTGAACACTGAGGTTCTTTGGTTCAAGGTCATCATTTTGAAAACAAACTTCTGTACTTAATTTTCTTATTGAAGAGAATTGTCTGAAACTAACTAAAGTTTAAGCAGTCAGTGACTCATTCTTGTATTTACTGACTACAGCAAGTTAAACTTGAGAAGGAACATGTACCCTAAACAGAACTGTAAAGCTTAGCATTTTTCAAGTTTTCTACTCTGCTGTAGGAACTATTTCAAACTGGGTGTAATACCAGCAGATGCCCAACTGGAGATGAGGCATTTTGCCAAGAGGGAAGTCTCACTGAGTGAAATTACAGAGGACGGACGTCAAGAGTCAGAATCTCTGCAATGGACTGAAATTCAGAAGAGGACTGATCCTAGATCAAGTTAATGCTCCGCAGTATCTATAGCACAATACATGGCTTCTCAACATTAATATGCAAGAAAACTATTTTATTCATGTGTTTGAACTCTGACCTTTCCCCAAGGTCCAGATTTAAACTGTCCAGAACTTAAACACCAGCTAATCCAATGCATTTAAACTCCCGTAGCTATGGAGCCTACTTTCAGTTAGAGGGATCACATTAAAAATCCTGCATTGTTCCAAATATTTGTTTTAATTTCCTTCACTCTCCAGAATATATTTGTGTTGGAGCTTCAGACCAAACTGAAGCTCCAACGTTGTTTTAAGAGGATGATCTGTCTGAAGACACCGACCTCATGATGCTGTGAATCTCCAGCTTCTCGTCTTCTCTTCCTCCCTCTCTCCCCCTCACTCTGATAGCTGTTATTAGTTTAGTCTCCTGTTTTGGGGGTGATAATAACAGTGTGTAATGACAGGGAGCAACAACACAGAGTCTCTGTGGTTAAAATGACTCGGCTCTGCCAGCTTCACCATCTGATCCCTCGGCGATCTGGTCGGCTTCAGTCCAGCCGCCGACGCCTCAGCAGAGCCGCAAGTCTTCAGGTTCTCAGTCAGTCTGAAGGTTCACCACACCAAAGTCCCAATGAATGAATTTCTGTATTTGTTATGATTCCATGTCTGAACAATCCTCTAAATTCAACCTATTTGCACCAGGATCCAAATTGCTGTAAAAAAAAAAAATCTGTCTTAATTGTTTATGGTCCAAAATAAATTGGATTTTTATCATCGCGATGGAAATGTTCAACCTTTCCAGCTGTGCCACGAAAATCTCTTAAGATATGTCATAAATGTACAGAAAAAAGCCATAAACACAATCTAATTAACAATTTATATTTTTTTACATGTATATATTTTCCAGGGGCTTTGTTTTCTTTAGTTTGATTCCTCATCAAGGACAAATGTCTGGGACAAATCATTCAATTAAGGTTTGATGGTCTCAGTAAAATTATTCTGAACCAGGAGTCACTTTAATTCATATATTTGACAAATGTATTAACAGTTATATTAAAACTAAAACCACAGAGATAAACAAGTGGGGGATTTATTTTCTGAGGAACAACTGGAGGTTTACTGACGAGATTCTGCCACAAGGTGTCGTCACACACTCACAATCATCACACGAATTCCCATGAATCCAGAGTAAAGAGATGACAGACATGTTGATCCACCTGAATTCATCATGTGCAGATAACAAGCAGAACCAAAGCGAGGAGGCGTTCAGGAGCTAGACTTGAGAAGACACGCCTCCTACAGTTAACAGCATGGGAACGTGTGGCAGCTCACAGTTTGCACACAGACCAAAGTGTCAGGATCAGATCGAATAGTTTGTCTACAAAAGTGCACTGAAAATACAACTTATAAAGTTACACAAGAGACTGAATTCACAGAAATGTTGTGTACGAGTAAATGTTCTTCAAAATGAATTAAATATCCAGCTTCACCCTGAACAGTTTCAAATGTTCTGGAGCTTCAACTATAATCACATCGTTGAGTTTGAACCCTTCTTTAAAAGAAAAGGTCAAACTGTTTTGTTCTTGTGTTGAACTGCAGGTGACACGACGGAGCGTTCAGGAAACACGTGACTTGTTTGTTGTTCACGTGATGTCTCTGCTTTGCTCTCCTCAGACTGGAACGTGCAGGGTTACACTCACTAGGGGGCGCTGCAGTTTTAAATATGACAGTGATCAGCTCTTTGTCTCTTTATAAACTGACATGTTCAGTAATGAAGCCTGTTGATGTCCAGGGAAGTAAAATACTAGTACTACTACTACTACTAATAATAATATCAATAATTTAATTTGTAAAGTTGCAGTGAGAGGAAGAAGCTCAGGACACACCTCATCTATAACACATGACACATTCCGCATGAACAGTTTTTAATTATAATTTTGATAAATACTTAGTTTTTACAAATTATATTTCTCTCATATTTATTTTTCAATTACTTTTGAAACATTTGTGATCATAGGTGTCATTTCATCAATCATACAACCTTTATCATTGATCTTATTTTTATTACATTTATGGTATAATCCTTCATTTAATTTCCTTTCATTTAATTTATTATATTTTATCAGAAGCCTTTAAACTCCACCTTTGTCCATTAACAAAAAAACGCCTCCTCAGCTGAGGGCGGGGCCAGGCGAACCTGCGCGTAAACGCCCCTGAGAAGCGCGCTCCCGTGTCCTGTGTGCGTGTTTCAGTGTCAGTGGTTCTGTGCGCTGAGTGGGTTCTCCTGGTTCTCCTGGTTTTCCTGGTTCTGCTGGTTCTTCCTCCTGCTTCTCCTCCTCTTCCTCCTCCTCTTCCTCCTCCAACATGCGGCCGTGCGCTCCAGCTGCCCGGGCGGGGATCTGAGCGGCTCTGCTGCAGCGTGTGTCCGCCCCGAGGTGCGTGTGAGCCGGGGGAGCTCAGCAGTGACCCCCTGAGGCTCCGCTCCTCTTCTCCTTTGTCAATCATCTTCTTTCTCTGCCCGTCGCGTCACTGATGGAGCTCACGCGCTCCGGCTGAGCCCGTCGCTGTTTCCCGTGCACACGCAGCCGAAGATGGAGACGGTGATGGAGCGGGAGTGCAGCGCGCTGGGGGGGCTCTTCCAGACCGTCCTCGGGGACATGAAGGTAACGTCCACTCGCTGGTTTATCTTCTTCTGGTTCCTGTGTCCTCGCGCTCATTGAACCTGCCTCCTGCGGGAAGACGCGGTTTGCTCATGAGCAGTGATGAAGAGGGCAGCTGCTGCATCATCACACCCTGCTGCTCCTCTTCATCACTCTGTTGCACAAAGCTGGAGGAGACGCGTCTTCACGGGTTCATCCATCACCACCATTACTGTTAGTATTATTCTTATGGATGAGAAAGAGGAGGAGGAAGAAGATGAGTCTGTCCAGGAGAAAGATGAACAACCAACTGCACACACACACACACACACACACACACACACACACACACACACACACACACACACACACACACACACACACACACACACACACACACACACACACACACACACCCACCCACACACAGTGTGCAGGGAAGGCAGTGACACAGCAGGAGGTGAGGAGCAGTTTCAGCAGAGTCATGATCTTCACCGACAGACTGTGAGACTTGCACACAAGCTTCAAGACACAACATCCAACAACTCTTCATCACAATGTGTAGAAGCAACGTGTCCTGTGAGTCAGGGTCTGTCCTCTCCTGCTCGTCCACGGTCCAAACGCAGGGAAATGTCCTCATGTCTTTTAACACGCAACTTTTAATTTGAAATAACAAACCACTAACGCGTTGCTCAATTAGTTGAGCAAACATCTTTTTTCTTCCTTCAGACAGATTTTACGATAAATTATGTTATATTATAATATGGTATGATATATTATCATCACGAGGACTTGATAGGACGCACGCAGATGTCGTTGTAGTCTGGTCTGTGGTGGCTCCTCCTCGGCCTCACGGCTCTAAAGTTAAACCAAAGTTTACAAACAGCTTTGTTCGTTAATTTGTGAAAACCGTCTGTACTCCGTGTGTCGGGACAGGAAGTCTCTGCTTGCTAGCATCCTCCGTATTCGTAGCAAGACAACGTAACATTACATGTGACAAACTACCTCAGAGCCGAAGTAGTTTACAACAGGATATTACATGTAGAATATGAGTATTTCTTCAAATGAAAGCGCTCGTACACGTTAAATAAAAATGAAAACCGTCCAAAAGGCGTCAGGTCACTAACGCCCTCGGTCTGGGGCCCCCAGGTCCATTAGCCCGGGGACCCTGAAGAACCTTGACACACTCCTGATCCAACCAAGCCTGCTGGTTTTGTGTCTTTTTTCAGGTTTTGTATTTTGTCCAAACGTCAGTAAACATCAGTGACATCATCAGCTGTTTCCATGTTCCTCTTGCTGACTGGATAACAGTGACGATGGAAAGCAGCTGATGTTTGATTGATGTTTGGACGTGAGGAGGAGGAGGAGGAGGAGGAGGAGGAGGAGGAGGAGGAGGCTCATGTGTTTGATTCTCAGGTGACAGACGCCTGCTTCCCCCCTCTGATCCGTCAGATCCATGAAGCAGCTCAATGAGACACAACATCTGGATAATGAAGGACGGACTCTCCACTCAGAAACGATCGTTTTTATGAGACGTTAAAGTCTCTCTGTGTTTGTCCACAGCGGGGGGGACATGTGGGAACCTGTCCACTTCACCACCAGGAGCTTCCCTTACTCCCACTGTGTCTCACTGGTGGGAACATTTTCCATAATGTCTCCTGCTGCCTCCAGAGAAACTCTCTGACTATGACGAGTTTCAAGACATTTTCCAGAATTCACGTTAGAAAACAAATAAATCTTCATATCTTCCATGACTCCATAAACAACACAAACAAATGAATCCACTAATTTACAAACACACATTTGTTGGCTCTTAACAGTCGTTGGTTTTGTCGTGAGGATTGTGTGTGTGTGTGTGTGTGTGTGTGTGTGTGTGTGTGTGTGTGTGTGTGTGTGTGTGTGTGTGTGTGTGTGTGTGTGTGTGTGTGTGTGTGTGTGTGTGTGTGTGTGTGTGTGTGTGTGTGTGCGCAGAAAGAAAAACATGACAATATGAAATATGTGTTGACGGAACAAACTGGAACAGAACCTGCAGATGAATCGAGGGAAAAGATGATGGATGACTGGAAATATTAATAAGTGTAAACTATCGTTAAACCCTCTTGTTTCTATTGTATGTGTGCGTGCCTGCGTTTGTGTGTGTGTGTGTGTGTGTGTGTGTGTGTGTGTGTGTGTGTGTGTGTGTGTGTGTGTGTGTGTGTGTGTGTGTGTGTGTGTGTGTGTGTGTGTCGTTAGGCCATTGAGTGTGTTAGCTGAATGCTAATCACCATTTATCTTGGACTGAGCCGTTGTCCTAATCACCTCTGAGCTAAAATAATCCTGCCCTCGTTGTGTGTGTGTGTGTGTGTGTGGCTGTGTGGCTGTGTTTGTGTGTGTGTGTGTGTGTGTGTGTGTGTGGCTGTGTGTGTGTGGCTGTGTCAACTGGTTTATCTCTATCGATATCACCATGGAAACCTCACGGTCAGAGTTGTTGCATTGGTTCCGGTCCGACGGCCAAATGGGTCATTGTGTTGTTGTTTGTGTAGATCAGCTGACGTGTGTTGTTTCCTGTTGTGACGTCAGCTGGTGGTGTGATGGTTCTGTGATGTCACATCAACTCAGACCTGAAGGTGTGTTCAGTTAAAGAAGGCGGAGTTTTAGCAATTATTCATGTTTTTGTTGTTGATTTGTTGATTTGATGATAAACAAACAGGCGTCGTGATTGACAGCTGAGATCGACTCAGGTTACTGGACACACTCCAAATCACGTTATTTAAGTGTGTGTGTGTCTGGGATGAAGCTTAACAACTTCAGTGTTGGGTTTGTGTCAGCACAGTGTGACCTTTGTGTTGAGTTCTGACACTGAAAGAGGGTTTGAGGTTCGGAGCTGTTTGTGTTGTTGTCTCATGAGTCAGGTTTGTGTTGTTGTCTCATGTGTCAGATTTGTGTTGTTGTCTCATGAGTCAGGTTTGTGTTGTTGTCTCATGTGTCAGGTTTGTGTTGTCTCATGTGTCAGGTTTGTGTTGTTGTCTCATGTGTCAGATTTGTGTTGTTGTCTCATGAGTCAGGTTTGTGTTGTTGTCTCATGAGTCAGGTTTGTGTTGTTATCTCATGTGTCAGATTTGTGTTGTTGTCTCATGAGTCAGGTTTGTGTTGTTGTCTCGTGAGTCAGGTTTGTGTTGTTGTCTGGTGTGTCAGGTTTGTGTTGTTGTCTCATGTGTCAGATTTGTGTTGTTGTCTCATGAGTCAGGTTTTGTGTTGTTGTCACGTGAGTCAGGTTTGTGTTGTTGTCTGGTGTGTCAGGTTTGTGTTGTTGTCTCATGAATCAGGTTTGTGTTGTCGTCTCTTGAGTCGAACGGAGGATCCTGTGTGACTGATGGATGCAGTCGCCCTGCCCCATGTGTGTGTCTGTGTGTGGCTGCACATGTGACCCCCCCCCCCCCCCTCTGTCTGAAGCCTCTGCAGCAGCAGCAGCAGCGTTGCCGTAGCAACGGTAGCCAGGCGATGACAGAGCCACGGAGCCGACGCCCACAAAGAGCCCGTCAGGGGGCGGAGACGTCACATGATCCTGGCTCCGCCCACATTTAGCTCGAGGGACGAGGGACGACAATTTAGATTTAACTTTTCACATTTCAGAGGCAAATACATTACATCTCAATCCTATTGATATAAAATATAAACAACAGTAAATTAATAACTCTGTGACTTTAAAGTACAATTAATATTAATTAATAGAACCATATTAATATGAACATATTCTGCTCATATTCAGGTTGATAATGGTAATCAGTGTTATGACTGCAAAATGTTTTCACGTGTGTGTGTGTGTGTGTGTGTTTCTGTGTGTGTCTGTGTGTGTGTGTGTGTGTTGGCTCGCTGCAGCGTCTGTTCCTCAGGATTTGTGTTTTTTGGCCGAGCAGCCGAACACGAGCAAACTTTTTATGGAGAGGAATTTATTGTGTGTGTGTTTTTTGTGTCTGAACGCACACAGTGTGTATTCAGTGTGAATCAAAGTTGAATAAAGTGTCGAGTGTGAGTCTGTTGGAGGAAATATCGATGGAGGCGATCGGTCACGTTTCTGATCCACGTTGATGAGTCGCTGCAACTTGAGATTCAATTGTTGTAAATTGTGTCTTTTAATATTTGTCTTCTTCTCATCTCTTGTCTCTCAGGGAAGTTACCCTGTGTGGGACGACTTCATCAGCAAGGCCAGCAAACTGCAGTCCCAGCTCAGGTAACACACATACACACAAACACAAACACAAACACACAAACTGCTTCTGCTTTCGTTATGTGTGAAAAACAAACTCTGGACCCAATTCTCATCACCACCTCTGGAGATCATGTCTGTAAACGTTAAATGGTTAAACTCCAACATAAAAGTTTTAACAGACACACAAAGACACACACACAGACACACACACACACACACACACACAAACACACACACACACACACACACACACACAACTCCACAGCTCCATGGACCTGCGGAGGCTGGCAGAGATGAATGACTTTATCAGTGAGACAGATCTGCAGCAGCCTCCAGAGTCTCAGGCCCAGAGGTCAGCAGAGGTCAACACTGATCTCAAACATTAGATTCATAAATATCTGTCTGTGGTGCTTCCTGTCTCCAGGTCGACCGTCGTGGCGGTAGCCGCCTTCCTGGACGCCTTCCAGAAAGTGGCCGACCTGGCGACAAACAGCCGAGGTAGGACGCTGCTGGTTTGTGTGTCTGTGTGTGTTTTGTTGGGTTCTTTGTCCAGATGAATATTGTGTTGTGAAGTCCGACCTGGTTGAAGAGACTGAACCGGTTCACTGTCACAGCTCCAGGACGTCTCAGGGCTTTCTCTCTTTGCACTTTCTCTATTGATTATGTACTTTTCCATTATTGAGCTTCAGTTAATCCTGGTGTGTGTGTGTGTGTGTGTGTGTGTGTGTGTGTGTGTGTGTGTGTGTGTGTGTGTGTGTGTGTGTGTGTGTGTGTGTGTGTGTGTGTGTGTGTGTGTGTGTGTGTGTGTGTGTGTGTGTGTGTGTGACTAAGAATGCAGGAAACAATCCATCACTGCCACGTTGATTCTAGGGTTGTAGGTCACAGCAGCTCTATAATTGACTGTGTGTGTGTGTGTGTGTGTGTCTCTGTGTGTGGTGGTTACACACCTGGAACATGTGTAGAATGACAGGTGTCTGTCAGGTTTGTTTCCAGGAGAAACCAAACTAAAAAACATTATATTTGTATGTTTTCTGGTTTTAATTTCACATTCATAAAAAATCTACATTTATGGGTTTCAACATATATGGCTCATAGCGCCACCTAGAGTTTAAAACTGCTTTGGAACTAATATATATAAACATCTATATATATGAAAACATGAAGACTCTTCTTCACACTAACTGAACACAGGAAGTGAGACAGAAGCAGAGTTTGAGAACATGGGAAATGTTTATGGTGCAGATTGGATGAAAAAAACACGATGGAGGAATATGTAGCTGGGAAAGGAGAGGGGGGGGGGGGAGGATGGAGGGCAGATGGTGATGGAGGGGGGGGGGGGTTGTGGGGGGGAGGTTACCGTTGGCTGTCATGTCCAGTCGACTGCTCCTGGTGGTCATAGCAACAAGATGGAAATCACTGCAGGAAGATTCAGTCTGAGCAAGGAGATGGATGATGGATGGATGAATAGATGGATGGATGATAGATGGATGAATAGATGGATGAATAGATGGATGAATAGATGGATGATGGATGGATGAATAGATGGATGAATAGATGGATGATGGATGGATGAATGAATAGATGGATGAATAGATGGATGAATGGATGGATGATGGATGAATGGATGAATAGATGGAGGGATGAATAGTTGGATGGATGGATGAATAGATGGATGAATGGATGGATGATGGATGAATGGATGAATAGATGGATGAATGAATAGTTGGATGGATGGATGAATAGATGGATGAATGGATGGATGATGGATGGATGAATGAATAGATGGATGAATAGTTGGATGAATGGATGAATAGATGGATGAATGAATAGTTGGATGGATGGATGAATAGTTGGATGGATGGATGAATAGATGGATGAATAGATGGATGGATGATGGATGGATGGATGAATGAATAGTTGGATGGATGGATGAATAGATGGATGAATAGATGGATGATGGATGGATGAATGAATAGATGGATGAATAGTTGGATGAATGGATGAATAGATGGATGAATGAATAGTTGGATGGATGGATGAATAGTTGGATGGATGGATGAATAGATGGATGAATAGATGGATGGATGATGGATGGATGGATGAATGAATAGTTGGATGGATGGATGAATAGATGGATGAATGGATGGATGATGGATGGATGGATCTCCTGGTTGGTGGAGAAGTGGAACCAGTCGGATTGTGGAGACTTTCATCAGATCGTATCCAACACAGTGTGGAGATAAAACAACAGGATCCTCCTCTCTCTACCTGTTAGTGTGTGTGTGTGTCTGTGTGTGTCTGTGTGTGTCTGTGTGTGTGTGTGTGTGTGTGTGTGTGTCTGTGTGTGTGTCTGTGTGTGTGCGCGAGCACTGGGCCGTGGTTGCCGTAGCAACCTGCTGCCGGATGGCAGGGGGGGGGGGTTCCCTCTTAAAGGGCCGGCGAGGGCCAACCTACTGACGGGGCCTCGTCAATACGTCCACATCTGGTAACAGGAAGCCGAGGCAGAGGAGGAAAGTAGAGAGAAGGATGAAGAGGGGATGAGAAGGAGAAAAGAAAAGAGAGAGAGAGGAGGTGTGATGGAGGAGAGGAAAAGAGGATAGTGTGAGAGGAAGAGGGAGAGATGGAACTCTCTCACTCATGTGGACAGATCCACGTTCCTCCTGGACGAGTGAAGCAGCTTCTTGATTCTTCACTTGTTCTCAGAGCTTCTGTTTCCAGCTGCAGGAAACATCTGGCTGTGAAAGCTCCGGTGGCCAGATGTTGTGTGAGGAGTTAAAACACGTGTTTGTGTTGAGCTGCAGCATCTGGACCTGATAGAAAAACTCCCACTCGGCAAATTAAAACCGTTTTCAAACAGTAAAATCATTTAGTGTTAAAATGTCTGAATGAAACGTTTCATTACAACGATCTGAGAGTTGATCCACTGCAGAAACTGACTTCACTCATCCTGTTGAACTTCCTTCAGACTTCAGGCAAGTGTGTGGGACCATCAGCTGGTGTGTGGACATGTCTCTCAAAGGTCAAAGGTCACCTGCACTTTACAGTTTTTGACCCTTACTCAATAATGAGTCGATGAAGAGATGCTAACAGTGTCTCCAGCAGCCAGTGGGAAAACATCTTCCCTGTCACTTAATATCATGTTTGGAATAATATTGACGTTTTAGTGACGTTCAGAAAACAACGTGAACTTTAAAGAAATAGTCAAAATAGATGTTTACCTGTGTGATTGTGCACAGAATGTGAGGAGAAGGTTTGTGACTGTAGTGAAGTGAATCCCTGTGGAGGCTGCTGCAGAGTGTGTGTGTCTGTGTGTGTGTGTGCGTCCGGTGTGTGTGTGTGTGTGTGTTCAGTCACAGATGGCCTCCGTTGGCAGCTCCTCATTTAATGATATCATCTCAGGCGCAGGGTTGTGATGTCATATCTGCAGTGTCCACACGCCAGCGTTCTTTATGCTTTTCATCGAGTTGCATCGTCCAGACACTAAAACAACACACTCAGCCTTCTGAGCAGGGGACTGTTGCATCTTGGGTAATGTAGGCACCAGGTTGTGTTGGCGTTTAAGAAGAGAGTGTGGGATTAGAAGAGAGGAAAACTCTGCTGCATCACTTTAGATAAACTGCTCAATTCTAATAATGTAACATAATGTACAACCATGGACTTTATTGAGGGCAGTGGATGAAAAAGGAAACTTAGAAGCAGCTTCTGGTTTCCAGCCGTGGAAATAAAGAATCTGACCTCAAGTGTTTATTTGCCAGAACGCAGCAGGCGTACAATTTAGTATTTTAGTATTTAATATTAGCTTATTTCTGACTGTAATATAACTTCATTACCGTTTGAGACTCAAAAGAAAATCACATATTCCAGATGAGATGTTTCCTCCCATCACACAAGGACCCGGCAGCCTGTGGTTTTACTGGTGGGAAACTGGAAGTGAGGACAAATGAAACAACAGGCGGTTGTTGGTTCTCGCTGGAAAAAAAACACAACCGGACTGGAGGTGGACGTCATTACCCACAAGCCCCCGGGACACGACATCACATTCTGCTAACCAGGTTTCATCTGGTCACATGATCCGCTGCATGTGAGAGCTGCAGTCATTATGGTATGGCATCACCACGGCAACAGCAGCAGCTGCCTGGTTTGACGTCACGCAGATTGTGAACACACACACACAGACACACACACACACACACACACCCACTTGCTGTTTTCAGAGTGTAGTGAACGAGCGGGGGAGTGAACCTGATGTCAGCCCGAGGGTGCGTTTGAATTATTAACCAGGGACGCCCAGCAGGTGAGACTGTGTGTGTTCTTCTCATCTCCTGCACAAACCCCTCCTCATTAGTGATTAGGCTCCACCCGGGTGAGGAGGAGGGAGCGCTCCCTCTGCAGGTCTGGACTGGAGCGTGTGCAGACGGGAGGAGACGCAGACGTGCTCCTCGCTCGTTACACCAGGTTCATCGTGACTCGATCATTCAGAGAAAGAGGAAACACCAGAGAGGTGCAGAGGAGAGGCGGGGGGGGGGGGGGGGGGGGGGGGGGGGTCGCTCAGTGCTCCAGGTCACCAGCAGGGGGCCGGTGGCGTTTGTAAAGGTTGAGCGGTTGTTTAATAATTCACGTTTCAGCTTCAGAGACAAACTGAGATTGACTTTGTTTCATCATCACAAACTGAATCTGTTGTTTCTTCACAAGTCGTTCTACAGAGGAACCGACTGTTTGAGTGGTTCTAGGTTTATTTCATGTCTGACTCACAGTGAACTGCTGAGGCTGATTGTGTGGTGTCACCAAACCAGCAGCCAATCAGAGCTCTTATCAACGTGCTGTGGCAACAAACAGCTGGCACAGGTCGTCTCTGCCACCACGCCCCCCCGACAGGAAGCTGCTCAGGAGGGAGGTCATGTGACGGCGGTGAATTCACAGGTGGTTTACACGCTGGCAGAGAAGAGTGAGTGTGTGTGTGTGTGTGTGTGTGTGTGTGTGTGTGTGTGTGTGTGTGTGTGTGTGTGTGTGTGTGTGTGTGTGTGTGTGTGTGTGTGTGTGTGTGTGTGTGTGTGTGTGTGTGTCCAGGGAACAATGGGAGGATCAAAGTGTGTCTGGTGTAACAGACAACAACCAATCAGCAAAGACAGAGACCTGCCCGAACAAGCTACACACACACACACACACACACACACCTACACTTACACCTGAGTACCCTGGCAAAATCAGGACCTCCCACACAGTCTGTTACGGACAACACACACACACACACACACAGCTGTCATTACAATAACTTTTCATGTTTTATTATGTTCGTCTAACAACTATAATCAAAGTATAATTAGCAAAGATGATTTTATACGTAACTTTATACATGAACATCTAATAGGTCATGTTAAAGGAGCTGACATTAGTGTTGGTACGTAACAAAGTACAGTAACTGAAGTACTTAGTGTACTTTCATGTATTTGTACTTTACTTTGGATTTATTAAGAATCTCACACGGTGGGAAAGTGAAGTTCTGTTCTCTGTTCATTTCAGTGAATGAAACTGTAAACAGACGCTGCTGCAGCATCGAGTGACTGAAGCTTTTAGTGATGAGATACAGGGCCAACACACAGACACACACACACACAGACACACACAGACACACACACACACACACGCCTCCAGAATACAGATTAGTGGTGGAATAAGAGTCTGGTTTCTCTCAGGAGCTCTGCCAGCGTCTCAGGTCAAACGAATCAAACGCTCACTTTACTTTGTTTTAGTCTCAGTTCAAAGTGTGTGTGTTTGTGTGTGTGTGTGTGTATACGTGTGTGTGATTGTGTGTGTTGGCTTCAGATCAAACCATTGGCTTTGTTTTAAATGATTGGAATAAAAAGCCTCTGATATCATCGGGATCTTGTTTCTACATTCCTGTTCCTCTGTAGATCGAAGCATGTTTCCTCACGCTTCTTTGTGTGTGTGTGTGTGTGTTTGTGTGTCTGCTTTGTGTGTGTGTGTGTGTGTGTGTGTGTCTGCTTTGTGTGTGTGTGGTCAGCCTTCACCCAGTGTGAGGGAGTCAGAGTGTGAAATGCCCAGTGGCTCCTGGGAGCTGTGAGAAGAAGTGACCGTTGCTCCTGATCCAGACGAGCTCGATGAATCTGCCGCCCTGAGATTTTAAAACAATATTTCATTCACTAACTGTTAACAGAACAAAATATCAAATTATTGTGAGGGAGGAGTTTGTTTTATTGTCAAACATCCAGGTTCCTTCAATGTGTTATTTTCATTGAGCCGAGGTCGGAGCAGCTGACTGGACGGCAGCTGTCTCACTGCTGATGATTGACAGTTATCTCTGCCCATGCCCCCCCCCCCCCTCATGGAGCTCATCAGAGACAAAGTTTGTAAGATTCACTGAATCTGTTCGTCCAAGAAGATCGATGAGAGCGTTGAAGGCAAAGTGATCCAGAACCGAGGGATCAGTCCAAGTCCTGGAGGCTGTCGGAGAGGAGAGATGTTCCCAGGAATATCTACGTATTTAAAGAATCTGAAGAATCACACACACACACACACACGCACACACACACACACACACACACACACACACACACACACACATACACACACACACTCCTCCAGAGGCATCCTCAGACTGCAGCCTGCTCACTCAGGCATCTCAGGACTTCTCCCCTCCCTGGTTCAGTTTGGTATTCCAGGACTTTACGACCCCATCGTCCTGCAAGAGCTGCTCGGAATTCAGTTTACTCCTGAAACGGGACCCCCCCCCACACACACACACACACAAACACACACACACACACACACACACAGTCACACACACACACACACAGTCACACACTGTAACCTAGTTAGACGTGAATGCCAACAGGTTTTGAAATGTTTTCTCTTTTTTAAATTTAGAATCCTCCAGAAATGCACGAGGCTGAACAGCGTGTGATTTAGATCGAATCAGGATTGATTAGAGTTTATATAAAGTTCATATTATATCAGATCATTATGGGATGTTTTGCTTCTGCTACATCTTCATATTTTACGTTATCACATGAGCAACTTGCTCTGTTGCAGCTTTTGTTTTGAAACACAGTTTTAATAAACTTCTCTTTAAATAGTCGTAGTTCCCTGAAGGTCACGTTGTTGCTCATCGTGAACTTTCCGACTCGTCGCTCATTAGACGCACGTTGGGATTTCCTCTCTCGGCATTAGAGAGATTGACAGCAGGGACACGCTGACTCCTGTTGTTGACACATGAGGCGAATGGAAGTGGTGAAGTGACCTTGGCTAGAGAGAGAGAGAGAAAGAGAGAGAGACTGATGCAACCACCAGGCAGAACCACACATCTTTATTTAACATCACCTGATTGGCTCAGCTCCACCCGCCTGTCACACACGCTCCAATGGGACGATCCGCTTTGACTCTAAAACTCCCAAAACACCACGATGTGTTTTTTAAAGAACAAAGTGAAATGTAAAGATAAAATAAAGACTTCCTCCTTCTATCCAGAAATGAAGCCAAAATATCTCACAGACCAAACGCTGCCACCTTGTGGTGACGTCATCTGGAGTCTGTGTGGTCGTGGAGAGGGGCGGAGACTTCAGGGTCCCACGAGACACAGGCCCGACCAATCACAAGTCTCAGCTGCGTCCGTATCAGAGACATTTCAGATTCAGATCAACGCGTCGTTATCTTTATTTACTGAAATGTCCTCAATCATCACCTTGTCGTCTCAAACTCTGTTGGATTGAGAAGATGAGGCCTGAGCTGCTCTGGTCACTAACAGCGCCCCCTACAGGGACGGAGGTGTGGCTGCATCGTGTCACAGACTTATTTTGCTAAGGACGTGAAGAACAAAACTGAGGATGAAATAAAACTGTGAAGCTCTTACAGATTTCAACATGTTTTATTTCATCTTCTTCTCTTTCTTTAACTCTGGGTTTTCATCCTCTTCATCCTCCTCTTCTTCCTCTCCCCTCATGCACCAGTTCTCAAAAATAGCTTCCCAGTCATAACCTCCCTGCAGCAACCAGACAAGAAATATAGCCTCATGCAACAGGACGGTGATTTACTGCTGCACCACTGAGGGTGTGTGTGTGTGTGTGTGTGCGTGCGTGCGTGTGTTTGTGTGTGTGTGCGTGTGTTACTGTGTGTGTGTGTCTCAGCTGCTCTGGTTCCTCAGCCCAGTTCCACCAGTCATCATGTGGAGCGTCTCCTCCGGTGGGAATGTGACGGCCGAGTTCACGTCCCAGTCGGTCGGTGGGAGACGGCTTTAAATTCCAGTCTTAGATTCCAGGTCACCAGCTCCCCCCCCCCCCACGCCGGCGTCCTCCGGTCACAGAGGCGAGAGCAGCGACCCCCCCCCCCCCCCACGTACATGAATCTGATTCATCAACATCATTGAGGAGAATGAAGGGATTTGTGTTTCCAGACAGAATCAAACGTGTTTTCAGATTTAAATTGTTTGCAAGTCAAACTTCATAAAACAAACCTTCGTCTTTTTAAAGGATTAATCGATGTTCTGACAGTTTGTCTCAGACGTCAACTCATTCTTTTATTCTTCTCGTCCTCACATTATTTGGATCTTTGATAATCGCTCGTCTCCGGCACGTTGACGCGTCTCGTGTGCAGCGGCTGAGCCTCGAGGCCTCGATCACAGCCAACCGGCTGCAGGTCAGACAGAGACGCCCAGAGAAGTGGGTCACACACACACACACACACACAGACACACACACACACACACACACACACACACACACACAGGCCCAGTGTGAGTCCACAGCTGGGTCAATCAGCTGAATTGACCAGGAACTAATCGACTGTCGGTGACCTGCAGGAACTCAACTCGTCTGCTAACAACAGGAAACTCCAGCAAACTGTGTCACTGAATATGTGTGAATGAGGAAAAAGATCTTTTCTGTGTAGAAAGTTTTCTCATCAGTAAACACAGATACAGATGTTATTAAAGTGTTTTAAACACTTTAATAGCATCAAGATGCATTGACCATGTTTTGTGACTGACAAAAATCAAGATCAGAATCACACACGATTTCACCCGATCACATATTCAGTGATAAAGGAGAAAGCTAATGTGTTGAAGGATTCACACAGAACTCGGTGGAGGGATCAGACCGGACAGGAGACGCCTCGTGGATCCTAGAGGGACATTTTAAAATCTGACATATTTAGAGGAGTTATATTTGTGTGTGATTGTGAGCAGCTTGAGTGACGCTCTATCTGATCATTAGGTTAATATATGTCCTGGTCACTGGTCCTTCTCTAAGGAGGCTGAAGAAAAGAAAGGATGAAGGAGGAGGACTATGGAGACGTTGGGTGTGACGGAGGAAGAGGAAGAGGAGGAGGAGAAGGAGGGAGAGGAGGAAGGAAAGTGAACATGTAGAGAGGAGAAGAGGGAAGAGCAGAGGAGAGAAAGAGGTGTCAGTGGTGCAATGCAGTGCTCTCTACCCCACCCCACACACACTGACACACACTGACACACACTCACACACTGACACACACACACACACACACACACACACACACACACACACTCTCCTCTATACTTGTGAGGACGCTACACAGACACAGGACAGTGAGAAAGTTCAACTTAAAGAGAAGATGTGAGAGAATGTTAAAGATCAAATCAAATAAAACATGTGAGAGATTCTGTTCTTTAAGTTTTTCTTTCATTTCAAGTTGAAGGATTTTAATTTGGTTTGAAGTTAATATCATTGGTCCTCACATGTGTAGGAAGATGAGCGTTAGCGTGAGCGTGTGCATGAGCTTGAGTGTTAGCGTTAGTGTGAGCGTGAATGTTAGCGTGTTTGTGAGTGTTAGCGTGTGCATGATCGTGTGCGTTAGTGTGAGCGTGAATGTTAGCGTGTATGTGAGCGTTAGCATGTGCATGATCGTGTGTGTGAGTGTGAGCGTGTATGTGAGTGTTAGCGTGTGCGTGAGTGTTAGCGTGTGCGTGAGTGTTAGCGTGTGCGCGGGCTGGAGGTTGTTGTTGGAGCTCCAGGCTGACAGGCTGAGCTCTGGTGACCTCTTCCCCAGGAGGGAGGGTTCTGTCTCGGGGAGAGAGAGGACGACCATCTGGCCCCTTGGCGAGCCGTCCTGCCTCCGGCTGTCTGCACCCTGCCCGAGTGTCCTTGAGCAAGACAAACAGGGTGAATCCCTAATCATGACCTCTGACCTCAGTCACTGATGAGAAGACAAGAAAAAAGTCTCCTCCTCTTCTCGTTGCTTGTTTTAATGTGACTGGTCGTGCTGATCTTCTGGACGATGTCACTTCCTGTTGTGAGGTTCATAAAGTCTTGAGTTGTTGTTGGAACTCGACAGATATTTGTCATATTGCTGTATGTGATGTTTCTGTCACATGTCTTCTTATCGTGTTAAACATGAAATGTCACTTCTCAACTGTCTGCTGCTTCCAACACTTTTATCAATATATTGTGTGTGTTTGTCTCTGTGTGTGTGTGTGTGTGTGTGTGTGTGTGTGTGTTCAGGCGGGACGAGGGACATCGGTTCAGCTCTCACCAGGATGTGCATGAGGCACCGAAGCATCGAGGCCAAGCTCCGCCAGTTCTCCATGTGAGTAGATGTGTGTGTGTGTGTGTGTGTGTTTGTTTGTGTGTGTGTGTGCGTGTGATGAACAGGTGTAGAATCTCCATGGCAACCTGCTCCTCCTCTTCCTGCTCCAACTCTTCATCTTCCATCTCTCTCTCTCTCTCTCTCTCTCTCTCTCTCTCTCTCTCTCTCTCTCTCTCTCTCTCTCTTCAGTGTGTGTGAGTGCAGGACTAAAAAAAACAATTTCCTGATTAATTTCCGTATTTTATAACTAATTATTACTCTTATTATCATTATTATTATTGTTTGTCTGTTTATTTCCCTTCATCATGAGCCCCTCGTCATCCTCTTCTTCATCCTCTCTCCTCCCTCCTCCCTCCTCTTCTTCATCTTCCTCCCTCCATTAGCTCTCTCAGGACGGAGGGAGGGAGTCGAACAGAGTGAAAAGAGAGGATGAGACATCCAGCTGAGTTTCAGAACAGCTGGAGGATGCAAACACACATATTAACATATAAGTGTGTGCGTGTGTGTGTGTGTGTCTGTGTCTGTGTGTGTGTGCTCTTGTGTGTGTGTGTGTGTGTGTGTGTTTCCAGGGTGTTTCTGGACTGTCTGATCAACCCACTCCAGGAGCAGATGGAGGAGTGGAAGAAAGTCGCCAACACTCTGGACAAAGACCACGCCAAAGGTACACACACACACACACAGACACACACAGACACACACACAACCTCTAACTAGTTCCTCCCTGATGATCCTGAGTGCTTTCTCTGTGTCGTTTAAATGTGTGTATCAGTTTCTCTTTGTCCTTCACACACGTCTGGGTGTGTTTCCTCTGCAGAGTATAAGAAGGCTCGTCAGGAGATCAAGAAGAAGTCGTCCGACACTCTGAAGCTGCAGAAGAAAGCAAAGAAAGGTCTGTGATGTGTGGCTGCTCGGGAGGAGACTCCACGATGAGTCAGTTCTGATGAAACCATCAGTGTTCGGGGGGGGGGGGGGGGGGGGGGGTTATTTAAAAGCTCTGATCTTATGAGGATCCATTTTAAAACGTCATCTTTCTTTCTCCTCCTGTTCTGCTGGTTCCCATCATGCTCTGCTCCACACAGCTGATGTGTTTGGTAAGTTTACACCCTCACATCACCTGCCACAGAAACGTCCAATCAGGAAGCAGAACATTAGATGGTCATTGTGTGTGTGTGTGTGTGTGTGTCCAGGCCGTGGCGACCTGCAGCCTCAGCTGGACAGCGCCATGCAGGACGTCAGTGATAAGTATCTTCTGCTGGAGGAGACGGAGAAGCAGGCGGTGAGGAAGGCTCTGGTGGAGGAGAGGACTCGCTTCTGCTGCTTCGTCACCATGCTGAGGCCGGTTGTGGTCAGTGACAGAGACACCGAGACAATGAAAGACACAAAGACATGTCCTCACTGATTCCTCCCTGAGGCTGAAGCTCCATGTGTTTGCTCCATAGTCTCATCTGATCTGTTAGTTCTGCTTCCACGTTGTGATGTAGGGACTAGAGACTTGACGTGGGCGGAGTCTCCACACACTGATGAGGAGTTACTGTGTGTTTGTGTGTCAGGAGGAGGAGATGTCCATGTTGGGGGAGATCACTCACCTGCAGTCGCTGACCGACGACCTGAAGGCTCTGACCATGGACCCTCACAAGCTGCCGGCCTCCAGCGAGCAGGTACCGCCCTCTGATTGGTTCATAAGAAACACACGATTATAAATGTCACAAAACAGCAATAAGTTGTCGTTATAATTCACCACAGCACAAACAGATGTGTTATTATTCCTCTGAAACGTGTTGAGAAGCTAGAACCAGCAAATGTTCTGGTTTGTTTGTCTTTAAAATGATGAATTGATTCTCAGGGTTGATGTTTTCAAGGACACTTTCACTTTCTGATCAAATATCCAAACCCTCATTTCCCAGAGTTCATAGCAGGTCATAGGTCACAGGCAGGAGAGTGGAAGCTTCACCTTCAGACTGAAGGAACCTGATTCTATTTCACTAGTGTTCTGATTGGTTCTCTCAGGTGATCGCGGACCTGAAGGCCTCCGACTGCACCTGGTCATACCAAACTCCGCCCTCATCGCCGAGCACCACAGTCTCCAGGAAGTCCAGCATGTGCAGGTAGGTGACTGGTTATCATCCGTCCTGTATCATACTGCCACCTGGTGGTGCTTTTTTTTTTTTTCCATAATTTAATTCTGTTTTCAGGGGGAAAAAACTGATCAACTATTATCTATTTTTACAAAATTTTATTTTATTTGAGATTATTGTCTAAAGAGTAAAAAATTAAGAAAATGTTTTAATCGATTAGTTCTTTTGTGCTTTAAAGAGAAAAAGCCGTGTTTCCTGAAAAAGAGAAAAGTGAAAATGATAATTTTCCCTCTGAAGTGAATGTAATAAACTCACATCTGTACGGAAGCAGGCAGTTAACGCCCCCCCCCCCCCCCCCCCCCTCTGTCCCACAGCAGCCTGAACAGCGTGAACAGCAGCGACTCCCGCTCCAGCGGCTCACACTGTCACTCCCCCACCTCCCACTTCCGTTACCGCGCCTCCTCCTCCTCCTCCTCCTCGGTGCTCCCCCAGCAGCCACCGGCCCGCCTCTCCTCCGTCTCCTCCCACGACTCTGGCTTCATCTCCCAGGATGCCTTCCAGTCCAAGTCGCCTTCGCCGATGCCTCCGGAAGCCTCACAGGTACGGGACACGTGGGTTCGATGCCGTGGAGGAAGACCAACTTCAAAGTGACGAAGATTATCTGTTAATTACCTGTTGACTCCAAATAAACAGGTTCATTAGACACAATTAGCAAAAAACTGACAATAACTTAATCATTAGGTCATTTTTAGCTTCTGAATCTTTGCTACTTTTACATTTTGATAAACATAAAGCCATGTGTAGTCAGGTGGGTCCTTCAATCATCTGCTATTGGCTTTAAAGAGACTGTCCTGTGATTGGTCATTGGAATCTAAAGATGGCGGCGAAGGTCAAAGGTCACAGTGACCTCATAAAACATGTTTTGACCTCTCGAACATGACGAGTCTGTCTTTAGAGAGTTTCTTCATATTTGACCAGCTGTCACTTGGACTCAGAGATGAACTGATTAGATTTCAGAGGTCAAAGGTCACAGGGAAGTGATTCTGGTTATTTTCACACATCAGAGACTTTATCTCTTTATGTTTCTCTTCACTTCATCTGCTGAAGCTGCTTCATCTAACACGTGGGCTGTGACAGCTGCTGCTTCTCTCCGTGTCTGTGACTCATGCTTCTCTTCTCAGATTCTCACTTCACGTTGTTCTGACTAATCTGTCGCTCTTCCTCTGCTTCTTCTGTTCCTCTGCTGTCGTGGCTTTTCTCTGTGCATCCTGCAAACTGCTGACTGTGTGTGTCTGTGTGTGTGTGTGTGTGTGTGTGTGTGTGTGTGTGTGGTTGTGTGTGTGTGTGCATGGTTCTGCTGCAGTCATGCGTCTCTCCTATACGCTGTCAGTCTGTCAATGAGGAGCTTTCCTCTTCCTCATCTTCCTCACCCTCGCACCATGACCCTCGCTCTGCAACACAACAGGTGAACGTCTTCATGTGAACACACGCACACACACACACACACACAGACACACACAGGCAGGATTCTTTCGATCCCTTCTAGTGCAGAATGTTTCAATCTGTGCAGCAGGTTTTCATCGTCCACAGTCACAACCATCCTTTTGAATATTTTTGATTCTTTTCTCATCCACTCATGTTCAGTTGTCGAATGGTTTTGAGCACCACACTGCCCTCTGTCTGCACGGAGTGGTACCTCCGGCCCAGGACACCCACCTCCACCCTCCATACTTCACCTCCTTCACCACCACCACCACCTCTCCCATCTCCTCGCCCTCCTATTCGTCCGTTTCTCCCACGTGGTCGTGGTCTCGTTCAGGCTCCGGCCAATCAGGAGAGTTCTCGCCACTCAGCCCCCCGGGGCTGGAACCGGTCCCGTCAGTTCGAGTCCCGTCCTGGAAGGTTTGATCCTCGTTGTCCCTCATGTCGTCCTCCTCCTTCCTTCAGTTCATCCCTCTGTCGTCTCCTGATGTAGTTTTATTACTTCTTGTCTTCTTCTGAATTTAGTTTCTTTGCTCAGTTTGAAAGTGAACGTGGATAAATTGAGTTTGGTTTTCATCTCATGTCGACTTCCGTCAGCTTCATCAAAACATTTCACATGAAGTTTCTCCCTCAACTCACTTTTTACTGTTAAATCACCAACAACTAAATGTGAGATTCAAATCCTATTTTGAATAAACATTCACTGTTAATTACAATTGTAAGAATCCTATTTCAGAATTCAAAGTGCAATGACATCTTAATAAGTTAATACAGATCTATGTCAGGATGCTATTTATAAGTTGTAGTGTCGGTCATTGTTGTGTAAGTTGTTTAAACAAATGATCAATCAAAAACAATCAATAAACTGATCAGTATCAGAGCCAACAAGCCTGTTTATTAGTGTTTCTAATAAAATCTAGATTAAAATGACCAAATCTCCATCAAACATCAGAAAACCGTCTGAAGACGTGACGCTTTGGTTTACCTCCATGTCTCTGTCTTCTGTGCAGGACTGGGCCAAACCAGGTCCCTACGACCAGCCCATGGTCAACACCCTGAGGAGGAGCAAGGACAGGAGAGAGACTACAGATCCCAGCAGCCACCAGGGCGCGGATGTCACTACACCAGGGGAGGAGCCACACAGGGTTAAAGGAAGCCACTCCCTCACATCGCCCAAGGTCAGACGGCGTTTAATAGAAATCTGACCTTGTGTTTGGTTCATTTCAGTTCCCACTGACCGAATGAGAGCCAATCACGTCTGAGATAACCTGTGTGTGTGTGTGTTGATGTGTGTGTGTGTGTGTGTGTTGCAGGAGGACAGGGAGGTCCATGAGGAGCTGGCCCGGGTTCTGGCCCGTGGTCTCCACCTGGACATCCACGGCTCCAGTAGAGACTCGCTGCAGGGCTCCAGCGGCTACAGCAGCCAGACCCACACACCATGCTGCTCAGAGGACACCATCCCCTCACAAGGTATACACACACACACACACACACACACACACACACACACACACACACACACACACACAGAAACACTCACACACACACACACACACAGACACACACAGAAACACACACACACACACACACACACCGTGCTGCTCAGAGGACACCATCCCCTCACAAGGTACACACACACGCACACACACACACACACACACACACACACACACACACACACACACAGAAACACTCACACACACACACACACACAGACACACACAGAAACACACACACACACACACACACACCGTGCTGCTCAGAGGACACCATCCCCTCACAAGGTACACACACACACACACAAACACACACCGTGCTGCTCAGAGGACACCATCCCCTCACAAGGTACACACACACACACACACACAGAAACACTCACACACACACACACACAGAAACACTCACACACACACACAGAAACACTCACACACACAGACAGACACACACACTCACACACAGAAACACTCACACACACAGACAGACACACACACTCACACACACTCACACACAGAAACACTCACACACACAGACACACACACATAACGAGGGTAGGATTATTTTAGCTCAGAGGTGATTAGGTCATCTTCTGAAACTTATAATAAATAATGCATCATAAATCCTTTTATTCAAAAACTGGGAGAGTCGTAGATGATAAATCACTTTGTATGTTAAAGTCTACGAGGGGGCGTGTCTGTCAGATTGACCTTGTGTTCTGTTCCCTTCAGTGTCGGACTGTGACTACTACACGGTGGGACTGGATCAGGACGGCGAGCAGCCGGCGTCTGACTTCGATAAATCCTCGACCATCCCCAGGAACAGTGACATCAGTCAGTCGTACCGCCGCCTGTTCCAGTCCAAGCGTCCCGCCTCCACCGCCGGCCTGCCCCCCAACCCCGCCGCCGTCATCACCCCCGGAGTCGCCACCATCCGACGGACGCCGTCCTCCAAGCCGAACCTGCGTCGACCCTCCGGGGGCCTCAACCTGGGCCCCATCCCCATCAAGCCCCCCATGATCCCCGTCAAGACCCCCACAGTGCCTGATCACCCCGGTTTCCCCAGCAGGGCGATGTCAGAGGACGGCAACACGCCGCGGACCCCCCTCAGCCCGGCCACCACACCTCTGTCCCCGGGCAGCAACGGGCCCTTTTTTCCAAAGACCCGGCCCTGTGACACCCCGCACCTGTTAAAGGAGTCCGATCCTCCGACCCCCCCTCCGCAGCCCGGGGGGCGGGTGTCAGAGTGGGAGCGCCGGCCCCTCCCGGAGCTCCTGGAGGAGTCGGAGTACGGTGAGGTGGAGGACTTTCTGGTGGCCATACGGCGAGGAGTCAAACTCAAGAAGACGACGACCAACGACCGATCAGCGCCGATGATTTACTGAGAGGAGACGGTTTGATGGACGTCCCTGACGCAGCTTCAGTTATTAAACTGTTTAAGGGACACAAGAAAAATGAAAGAATAAGAAGTTTCCCCCGAGACGCTGGTCGAGGATCAGTGTAATAACCTGATGTCATTTTGGTTTTTGATTTAAAGGTTCAAAATGCACCTTCCCCGTTTGGCCATGTTATTAATTTAACAGATTAGTGGATCAGAGTTTACATCCATACGCTCATAATGTAAAGTATCAGACTTCTTCAGGCTGAGAATTCTGTTGCTGGAGAAACAAACTGAAAACCTTTAGCTTCTTAAAGTGTGAGGAGTTTCCCACTGGGACCACTGATCTGAGATCATCTCCTCAGGCAACTTGAGAAGGTGTGAACGTGGTGAACGAGTCTTTCTTCTTGTAGCAGAAGAAACTGAAACTAAACTAAACTTCACTGCGCGTGTTAACGGGAAGAAGTAGAGGAAAAACTCTCAAAGAGATGATGGAGTTATTTTCAAAAGATCAAAAGTGATTTGTATATACATATTTATGATTTGACGTGTTTGTATGTTTTTTTTGTCATATGCTCCCTTTACACCTAATAGTCTCCTCCCATTTCCCCTTTAAAGGTGCCAAAAGCCTTCGTGCTGAATTTAACATAAATATTCTCTATTTAATTGAAACGATGCTGGATTAGTTTTCCTGTAAAAACATAGATATGGTGTTTGAACGAGAATAAAAACAGCCTGATAGAAATCACTGAGCTCCTCCTGAGCTGAGGGAGGACTTGTATATGTAGTGTTAGCAGAGTGGAGAGGGGCATGGAACCATTTTAATAGCACATAAGGTTTTGTTGTTGCAGCCATTAACACATAAAGTAGATTGACCTGCATGTTCTTAAACTCGCCCCAGTTCAAACCATCAGTGTGGCTCTTAAATCACATGTATCAGTCAGTTAGGTTTATAAAGTTCATGATGCTGAGGCCCACAGAAGGAATGTTACTTATTTGTTCATTATTTGGCTTTTTGAAATTAATTTTCTGTGAAGCAACAAATCGGGAGAGAACTCGACCAGCAACAACTCCTATTTGTGAGTTAGTCATTGTGTAGTCGGGCCGCACACCTCTGTCTTCATCGTTAGTTAACATGCTGCACACCCACCACCAGGGCAGCAGCTGTACAGAGTGTGTTGTGTACACTTCAGAGTCCATGGTTGTGTTACTACAGGTTCCTCGTTACTACCTAGACGTAGTATTTGGAGTAATGTGGATTAGTGTAGGGTCTGTGGTAGTGAGGCCTCGGTTCTGTATTTACCTGGCACAGATGTACACAGTGATGGACTAGTTGAAGTATTCTTGTAAAGCTTCAGTATTGGGACAGTTTACTACAGGTGCAGTATTTTCATCCTGTCACGTTCATATTAAATATTCGCTCCCTGATTCTGCTATAGCTTTGAATAGAATCTCCAAATCTACGTAAAGGTTTTAAAGAAACTTCATTTTGACTTTGTTTTTGTAGAATAATTGTAATTTATGTTTCTCATTCCTATGGTCTCACGTGGAGGCCAATTAAAAATACACAAAACAATGAAGAGATACTTAAATTGAAGTGTATTTCAATTCAGACACTTAAACTCAAATTCTGATCTAATAGCATCTTATTTTTCATCTTTATTCCTCTAAAGTTCAGGTACTTTATACACCCTAATGCACTCACACAGTATATTTGCACATTAATTATATTTTTAACCTAATATCGTTATGTGTAGCTTTAACCACACAGTGAAATTCCCTTGTTGAGTTTTATACATTGGCAAGCTAACATATCTGACCTAGCTAAACTAGCTAAAGCAGAGCTAGCCAGCTAACTAGCCACCATGCTAACTACTGTAGCTCAATTCCTGCTGATACATGAAAGTTCTTTCACTCTGTTAGTTCACTGTCCCTGTGAATGTAACATGGAGGCTAACGAGGCTAACACTATTAGCTGTGGACAAACGGTTACAACAGAACACCAGTAGGCTCTGCTGTGTATTAATATCAATGTGTCACCGCAACAAATATATAATAACCCTATGTTAGCTCGTAGGCTAATTACTAAATGTCAAATACCCCGTTGAATTAAAACCGAACTTGTGTTAGCGAGTGATTAACAAGCTGAAATATGCTAAACCCCCTTGTTGCTACTTAGATACTCGTCACCACAAGTCAAATGATTAATATAGTTATTCAATTGAATATTATAATTCATTTCATTTGTTGTTTACCAGGTTCTGATCTCCAAACTGTACTATTGAGCAAATGAAACCTAATGTATTTAATATGCATGTTATTTTTTAGTTAAAGATTTAATATAGACAGCTTTTTTCTACTGAAACGTTTCTTTGTCCACCTCCGCTGGTCTAATGGACCAGGAAGCATTTTAGATACCGTCCACCGCCTGCTCCCTGTCCCTCCAGGGGTCCTCGATGTTTCATATTCCGTGTGACGGCAGTTTGACGCCCTGTATGACGACTGAAGTCGGTTTCATATTCGCTCTGTGGATTCTCCAGGTTAACGAATAGAATCGTGAAGCTGATGCGGTGAAACGTGCGTGAAGCTGAATGTTCGGGCCTGAGAGGAACTGTGTGTGTCAGTGATCTGAACGATGCCGACACACACTGACCGGTCGCACAGTGATGATAACATCACATTTAATTATCTTTTATATTATTATTAAAATCCCTTTTGATCTAAAATCCCTCGTCCAGTCGTCGGTGTGTGTCGAGGTCGTTCAGGCTCTGAGCTGTAAGTATCAGCTGTCTGTGTGTTTCTGACCTTTAATGTTTGACCTTTCATTTGAGACAAGTTGCCAAAAGTTTGACAGTATATTCAAAATGATGCGCTGGGTTTGATTTTAATTTTTGTTAATATTTTCTACATAATGTTCTTGATTCAGGAGTTGTTTTCACTGATGGATGTTTCCTGTTGGAGTCAATCTGTCACCTGATGCAGCCACATTTAAAAAGTCTTTATTCACTTTGTGCCATAGCAGGAATTATCTAATTTTGGAATGAAGGTAGAACTGATGCAGGACTGTCACTTCCTCAGAGCCTTGAGATTTCAGTTTGTCAGGAGTTTTATGAAATGTCTTTGGGAATGAATATTAAAAATATAAACACAACATATTATCTTCTTTACTTCTGAGCAAGTAGAGGAGTCAGAGAACAAACATGTTGAGTAGGAAAATCTGAAACCAGAGAAACTTGGATGAGTTTCATTGATGAAATATTGCTTATTATATATATTATATTACTAAACTACCCCTTCCAATTCTTATAGTATCATTAAAAAGATCATATTAATTTGGAAGAAAACTAAATGTATATCCTGTTCAAATATAATCCACTACTCCAAGATTAAAAATATATTAAATGATTTTGAATCCTGATTTATTTGGTCTCATTTAAAACTGAAGAATTAATTAAATAAAAACATTTGAAATTTAAATACATTTTAGCTCAAACTGATTAATATTATTTTTGTCCCTAAATGTAAAATATTTTATCTGACATCTCAAGACAGTAAAATGTTCAGATTACAAATCATAATCTAAGATGACAGCTGTTCGTCCGATCCACTTAATCCATGAACATTACATTTCTCAGCATTTAGGAGGGAAACATTAATTATTGAATATCAGGCGTCAGACTTGATCTGTGGCGTTAGAAGTGATGCAACCTGTTGTTATTAACATTATTTTTCTAATGACTGTTTCACCTCTTGTGTGTTATGTTTCATGTTCATTTCCTGAAAACTATCTGTCTCCTGTTTTCTATGTATACCAGCTTTTTTGGGCTAAATAATAAAATCGTAGCAAACGATGTGCATCTCATGACGAAGACTTTGCTCTTTCTTACCAACACACCACGGATTCATATTCAGATCAAATCATAAGTGTGCAGTTAAATTTAAACAGGGGTATGACGACAGATTTAGTTTGACTGACTTTAGAGGACGATCAGTAACCGATGACCTTTCAACTCTGATTTCATTGTCCTTAAAAACACAAGAACCTGTGTATCTGTTAAATCCAACTTGGTGTCTATGTTACCAGGAAGTGAATCTCCACATGATGAACCTGTGGAGCGGATTGGTCGAGCGTTAGGCCAGGAGGTCGGGCCTTTCCGACCTCCGACTTGACGCCACTCAAGGTCGAGGGCCTGAGTAGAAGCTGAAGCAGACGTCTGAGGTCATACCACGATGGCGGCGGGTTCGGGTTCGACCAGGTGACGATGTAGATCCTGAAGCTGAGGCCTCTTGTTTCCTCGCTCTTGAGATTGATTGACAGCTCGTGGTCCCTCCCTCATCTGTACTGGGATCTGTTTCCAGTATAAAAGTCATTTGTTTGAATTGGAACCCTTGGAAGTCGGGATGTCCATCATCCGATTGGTCTGGAGCACAGCAGCAGATCAGCCAATCAGCTGTCACCTGATATAAAGCTGTTATTACGTTATGGTACATATGACGTCAGAAAGAAATAACATGCGGACTTCAAAGAGTTATTGTGTTTGTCTGTTGCTTAGCAACATGACTCTAAAACGACTGTGTGACGTGGCTCGAACGTGCTACGTCATCACCCACACCCTCTGACGCTGGAAGTGACGACACGGCGGAAGAGCAGCTCGTCTCCAGCAGAGCTAACGGCTAACAGCTAACGGCCGGTTCTCCCCACCTGGATCCCCGCAGTGTTGTCTACCCGAGGCCGGTGCGAGGTGAGCCCTGGGCGGCGGCGGCTCGGAGCCTGTGTCGGTCCTCACATGGAGGCGGAGCGACAGTAGAGACGAGAGGCAGCAACAGGCGGTCGAGACCAGACAACCAGCGGCGGAGCGACACCGAGGACGAGACGCTGCGGGAGGAACCTTCACTCACTGCGGATGTTACCTGGAGGTTAACCGGGGCTCCCCGGGACCACAGCCTCAGGCTCCAGCCGCATGGCGTCAACTCAAGCCCGGATAGGCCAGCAGGCCTTAGCGGTGCTGGATGTGGCTCTGCGAGTTCCCTGTATCTTTATTATCGACGCCATTTTTAACTCTTACTACGACCCGGGTTCAGGATGGGCCGGCGCGACGGGGAAGGTGCTGGTCCGAGTCACGGGTGAGTGTTCAGGGGCGGGATCTGTCAACAGCAGGCGGGGAGCGGGCAGCTGTCCGCCGGCCGCTGACGCGTCCTCAGCCCGGCGGGGCTCCGGCACCTGTCACCCCGACCAGAGCCGATGTATCCCGGCAGTAGCACCAGGACGAGCCGGACCCGGTGTCCGGCTGGTTCTCCTCCGCTCTGATTCAGTGTAAAGCCGCTAAATACAAGCGAGCTAACCGCTAGCACGGGTCCCAGGTGACGTGTCAGAGTCCAGGGCGTCCTCAGGGCTCTGCGGCGGGCGGAGGGCACCTGTGTGTCGGTCACACTCCTGCCCTCCGCCCGCTGCCTCTGGACCGCAGCTGGTTCTGTGTCTGAACTCCGACTGTCCTCTCTGTTAGTCGATTAATCGATTAGACTGTTGATCCACCAGAAGACGACCTGCAGCTGATCTGGTGTTGACTCATGGTTTCTCCAGTTCCAGCTTCTGATGATCTCCACAGTAAACTGGAGGGGGGGGGGGGGGGGTGAACTTTACTTTCAGATCACATCGTCACAAAGCCCGAGATGACAAATCAAAAAGTCTTGTTTAGTGTAAACAACACAATCATATTCAGTTCACTTTCCACAGAAGAAGAAGTCAGATCTGCTGCACGTCACTTCCTCAGTGGAGATAAGAAGCAGATCGTCCCCGGCCTAAAACTCATGTTAACTCTATTCAGCAGTGTTTATTCTATATTATTATATTATTATTGTTACACACGGTGCGGTTTCACTTCCTGTCATTAAGACACAGGAGGTTAAGCTGTTAATCTTAGTCATTATGATCATGAAATCTGAAAGCTGTCCTGTTCTGTGCAGCCCGAGGCACTTTCACTTTTATTTCCAAACAAGTTTTTCACAATTCACTGGAACACCTTATTTGTCAAAGCGGTTTCATATTTGAGTTTATGTTTTTGTGGCGGATTTGACTCTATTTCAGCTTTTTTAATTTTTTAATAAGTTTAATTCTCCTCACAGAGAAGGTAACAGCTGAGGCTTCTCTCTGTGGAGCGGTGGCTCCTTTGCAGACAGATCAACAAGCAGCCGGTTGCCTAACGTTTGAACAGTTTGGACCTTTGAGCGGCTCGGGCGCTTTGCAGTCGGCCGAGAGGTTTGGAAAGACAAGGGGCCAAACAAGGTTCTTTCTAAGTTGGCCAGCGATCCACTGAGTCCCACTTGTCCTCGACCCACTTCCCTTCAGGTTCACTCCCAGCACAGAAATCCAGTGTAACACCACATTTAACTGGATTTAAAAGTTATAAACAAGACGTTGAAATAAGACGCTGGCAGCGGCCGCTTTAAAAAACCTCCAGGGGTCAAAGGTCAATGTGACTGTGTACATGGGTCTGGAAACTATATATTAAACTTTAACTTCTCCTCTGCACCAGGTTAGAGGACCAGAGGTTTTGCCTGGACTGATGTTTTAACAAAGTCTTAATTTGAATGAGTAAAATGTTTATTATATTTTTGTCTATAGGCCTTGAAATGCATGATTAAACTTAATAAGGAAACACACAACTTTTCACCTTGATCTTTTAGCTTAAACAAATACATGATTAAACACACAACAACCAAAGGACCGGGTCTGATTGGTGCTGCTCATCTCGGGCAGTGGGTCAAGTTGCTGCTCTAGACAGGCTCAGTAATTGTGTTTGTTTTCTGGATGGTTGCATCAGTTGTCCGGTGTGTTAATTGTGCGTCTGTCTGTTGTGTCTCAGGTGTCCTCGTCTCCAGCGTGGTGCTGCTGCTCTCCCAGAAAGCCTTGTTCAAGTTCTACACGCTCTTCTGTGCGGTTCTCCTCGGCATGACGGCGGTCCTCATCAACTACTACGCCACCTCCCACATAGACTTCTACAGCGCCTACTACAAAGCGGCGCTGGGCTTCAGGCTGGTGCCCAGGAACGGCCCCACGCTGTGGCTGGGGATGGCGGCCGTGCAGCTGGTGCTCGGCGTGGGCTACGTGTTCCTGCTCAACCTCCAGTCGGTGTTTGCCGCGCTGGTGGTGCTGGACATCATGATTCCTCTGTGGGGGCTGATGATCGAGCTGCCGGCGGACGTGAGGCAGCTGGTGGCCGTGTTCTCGGGCCTGGCGCTGGCCCTCAACACGGCCGTGTGCCTCACCATCAGGCTGAAGTGGTTCTACTACTCGTGTCGGTACGTCTACCTGCTGGTGCGGCACATGTACCGGATCTACGGGCTTCAGCTGCTGCTCGAGGACACGTGGAAGAGGATCCGGTTCCCCGACGTGCTGCGGGTGTTCTGGCTGACCCGGGTCACGGCCCAGGCGCTGATCCTGGTGTACGTGGTGCAGGCGGTGAGGAGGGAGAGCGGTGATGCCACAGGTGGGGCCACAGACGGGGGCTCGAACTCACAGGTAGGATCAGTCTTTATACATCTCAGCAGCAAACTTCTGGAATATTTTAGTTTCTTGTCTCTTACATCAGCTTTATTGTTTTGAATGTGAATGTAAGATGAGGATGCAAATGTGCTGCAGGAGGAAATGTCTCTGTTAGCAAACTGTCACTGCTGCTGCTTGAAAGGGAATCCATCAAGTTGAGTCTGATGAGGACACGTCACCTGAGATGCTTTCAGACCTGCACTTCCTGAAAGTTCCCACATGTTCCTGTTGTGAACGAGTCGGACGTACTCGATACCGATAACATGAAACCTCCACAACTTATTTTGTACCTGCTCTGAAAAGAACAACACAAAGATGAACCTTGTGGGAGGCAGGAGAGTGATCGTCTGTTGACACACATCTCTGTTCAGGGTTACCTGCTGAGCTGGGACGTGTTCTGGGATCTGACCAGTAACCTGATCATCTCCGGCTGCGACTCCATGCTCACCGTGCTGGGGATGAGCGCCGTCATCTCCTCCCTCGCTCACTACCTCGGCCTCAGCATCCTGGCCTTCATCGGTACGTTGGCATGTTTGTTTTTCATATGTGTACAAACCAACTGGCTGTTGAAATGTGTCTGAAGTCCAGTGTCTCCTCAGGTTCGACGGAGGAGGAGGACAAGCGTTTGGGCTTCGTGGCCCCGGTTCTGTTCTTCATCCTGGCTCTGCAGACCGGCCTCAGCAGCCTGGACCCAGAAGAACGTCTGGTGCGTCTCTGCAGCTCCACACTTCTTCACAGATTCCACTCAAGACTAATTCCATAAATCATTTTAGAACCTAGAACATGATGGAGAAGTTTGATGGTCTTCAGCACTAAAGTTACAAACCATCAGTGGATGTTAGAGACCTACAGTATCTTCAGTTGTGAACCTGAGCATCGAGATGTTTCACTGTTCACCCACAGTGTTATGACCCTAAACCCTGCTACACCCTATTCTAACCCAGCCCTGATTCAGACACCATTAGAATGGGTTCTTCATGGATGTAGAACCCATGTTTTGACCTTTCACCTCTGATGATAGAAGAGAATAAAACGCCTTTATTGTCGTTGTATGAGCAGAATACAACTAAATCTAAATTGCTGCTCCAGTGAAGTGCAGAAAACAGAATGAAGTGAATAAGAACCATTTCATCCTCAGGTCCGTCTGAGCCGGAACATGTGCCTCCTGCTGACGGCCATCCTGCACTTCATCCACGGCATGACCGACCCCGTCCTGATGTCCCTCAGCGCCTCCCACGTGTCCTCGGTTCGCCGCCACGTCCCTGTCCTGCTGGTGTCCCTGGCCCTGTTTGTGCTGCCTGTGGCGCTCAGCTACACCCTGTGGCACCACTACGCCCTGAACACCTGGCTGTTCGCCGTCACCGCCTTCTGCGTGGAGCTCTGCCTCAAGGTGAGGACCTGGACCTGCTCTGGGATTATTAATGACACACGACTTCCTGCTGAGTCATCCAGTGATGTGTTGCTACTTCCTGTTTCTACTAAACTTTCAAATCTCCTTCTCAGAATTGGTTTTGATGGTCGGGTCTCGTTGATTTGTGTGAATCGGTCAGAAACAATGATGATTGTGGGTTTTGTCTTGTTTTATTGTGTTACTGTACTTTTAGGAGGGACTTTAATTTGAATACCACTGCAGTAAAGACCACAAAACTTCTGAAAGCACAAAGTTATGTTTCGAGTTACTCACTAAAAGGTATCATGTTCATCTTCAAGTGCATTTGTTTGCTCATAAACTATTTGAAAGCTGATCCATGTTTCCTTTACTAGGAGCCACATCTTGGCTGGATTAGAGTTAAACAAGTGGTAACACATGTCAGAGAGCTCAGTTTAACATTTGTTACTATGATGTGAAGTAAACTTAAAAGTTTCCACGTTATCGTTTCTAAAAATAAAGATGGTTCCATGAATGTTTGATGCTGCTTCGACTGATAGGAGGAGAACATGTAACTGATTCCTCTGCCTCCAGGTGGTGGTGTCACTGACGGTCTACGGCCTCTTCATGATCGATGGCTTCTCCAACGTCCTCTGGGAGAAGCTGGATGACTACGTCTACTACGTGCGCTCCACAGGCAACATCATCGAGTTCCTGTTCGGAGTCATCATGTTCGGGAACGGGGCCTACACCATGATGTTCGAGTCGGGCAGCAAGATCCGCGCCTGCATGATGTGCCTGCACGCCTACTTCAACATCTACCTGCAGGCCAAGAACGGCTGGAAGACGTTCATCAACCGCCGCACGGCCGTGAAGAAGATCAACTCCCTGCCGGAGATCCGTGGGGACCAGCTGAGGGACATCGACGACGTGTGCGCCATCTGTTACCAGGAGTTCTCCACCTCGGCCCGCATCACGCCCTGCCACCACTACTTCCACGCGCTGTGCCTGAGGAAGTGGCTCTACATCCAGGACACGTGTCCGATGTGCCACCAGAGAGTTTACATCGAAGAAGAGAGCCGGGACAGAGCCGCCTTCTCCAACAACAATGGGAACTACGCAGCCCAGCAGGACGCTGCTGACGCCGCCCCCCCGGCGCCGGGGGACAACGAGGACGGACAGCCCCCCCCAGAGCTGCCGGCCGAGGGAGAGGCCGGCGGCGCGCAGGCCGCAGGGGGGGGGGAGCTCAACAACGAGCTGCTGGAGGACAACGACAGCATAGAGTACGACGAAGACGAGTGGGGGACTCAAAACGGCAGCATGCCGATAGAAGAAGATTATATCAATGACGACACTGACTCCACAGAGGACTGATGAGAACAGATCTATAGAAAACAAATGTCTTTATTATATTTAAGTTAAAAATAATTATAAAACATCTTCAGCATCTTAATTTCTTCTGGATAATGTCAGGGAAGTCTTTTTTCTTGTTAGTTTCTTTTCATTTGATTTTGGGATTAACTCTTAAGGGCTCGTGGAAAGAGTAACTGCTGCTCGTGTGTGTGTGTGTGTGTGTGTGTGTGTGTGTGTGAGTGTGAGTGCAGGGGTGAGTGTGTCGGGGCTGCATGAACTCAGTGTTGTTTATATTTCTTACTTTAATCCAGAAGTATTGGAGATCCTGATAATAATCGTGTGGAAACATCCGTCTGTTCAGATTTCATCTCTTGATGCCTCAAACCCGATCATCAGCAAATCCAGATATCAGATTTCTGCTCCTCTGAGAATCTGCACGACACAAACACACCAGTGACATCACCACTTTGTTTAGACGTCTGTCCCTCGTGCAGCCCTGAGGTTTATTTGTGTGTGATCGGGGGAATTTGTGTAATCACGCGTGTGTGCGCCTGCCGAAGTATAATGTGTTGAGACGATGTCTTAAGATGCAGTTTGTGTTTCCTTGTTGTGTGTTACCGGGGGCTGCAGTGTTTCTGTTCATTAACGACAAATCTGCTGTCAACACATTCTAAATTATTAGATTTATAAATAAAGATGGACGACGCGTCTCCACTTCCTCCCAGTATCAAGAGATTAAGCCAAAGTAGCTCAGATCCAAATGCGGCCATCTTGCACTCATGGAGTCATTTGGAGTCTCAGCTGTCAATCATGACGTCTCCGCCCATTTTTATATCATCAAATAATGAATTAAATCCAAACTGATCAGAAACACTTGAACAAACATCAGTGAGATAAGAACGACCTGAAACCATCTTTGACAAACATTTATTTCACGTTTATTTTGACTTTTTATTTTGGTCCATGTCCCATCAGCTAACGTGGAGGAGGCGGGGCTTATTATGCTTTGGCTTTACTGTAGTGCAGCCGTCATGTCGTCCATCTTTATTGATAGTCTGGTTTTAGCAAAATGCCAAGATACTTCCTGTTTGTCCTGCGGGGGGGGAGTTTGCTCTAAACACTTCTGGCCGTCTAACTTTTAAAAATCTTACTAAACCTGAAACTCCGACGTGAGAAACACCTGCTCAGCGTTTGTGTCTTTAACGAACTCCAGGAGAAGGTTGTGAACTTGTTCAGAGAGCGAGTGAAGCAGTTTTCTACCAGAGAGAAGGTCAGAGGTGACTTGCTACTGTCATCACTGATATACCTCTACCATTACTACTGGTCCCTTGTGTGACCTTTCTTACATCTGTGTACGTTATTGTACATGTAATAAAACGACACACGTGCACTCTCCTCCCATAGAATAAGAGAAACATTTTAAAAATTAAACTTTGCACATTTCATAGTTTTATTTGGTTGAATTCTTGTTTCAGACACAGAACTTGCTGCTGCAGATGTTTGGAGATGAGTGGAGGAAACAAGAAAAGTCGTATTCTCAAAAAAGAAAAGTATTTGGTTAAATGATTAATACTTCCTCATTAAATTTGAATGTCCCAAAAGTACGACATATGAGAAGGTGCCTGTGGTTAGAGTGAACAGGAAGTTCAAATGTATCTTGTTTTGTCAGTGTTTCTTTCCTCTTGTGTGTTATAACGGTTTTCTGTGGATGTAAAAGTTCTATAAAGTTAAAAAGCCCAAAGTCTGTTGTTAAAGGAGCTAAACACACTGACGCTCCTGAACAACCTGGTCACCTGGTCTGCACCTTTGTGATGTCACGAGACACATTTGCACTTCCTGTGGCGAAGCAAATCAGCAGCTCTGGTGAGATGAGCAGAGCCCGTCTCCTTTAAAGACGTGATTCTTTCTAACGTACCTGAATTATTTGTGTCTGTCACTTTGTACGAGCAGTTCTATTCGGTCGATGCACTTTTCTGTTTGTTTGTAATCACTGGCACAGCCTGGTTGTGTTCCTCGTCTCAGGGTCCTGCTGCAGGGCTGGAGGAGTTCTCTCATCACAGAAACATGTCCTGGGAGAGAGAGAGAGACTGAAGAGCTGCAGGAGAGTTTGACACGTTCAGATCTTCCTCTGTTGTAGTAAACCTACAACTGCTCGTTTCACACAGTTGAGCCTCAGCAGCAGACGTCCCATAAACACTGATCCAAAAAACTACTGTCTGGAACCTTCATCTTTCTTTCTTTTGAACTGTGCTGCTTCAGCTCCCTCAGCACAGACTCTGAGTATTAACACTGTTTAGACTCCACAGCCTGAACGTCTTAACGGTTTGACTGCAAACCCGTGTTCATTACTGTTGTAATTACAGGCCGCAGACAATAAGCTGTAAGGAATGCATTATGTTTAATGAGGAAGAGATGGGGGGCGCTGATGATGATGATGATGATTAGAAAGCTGTGCTTTTTGACATGTGTCAGTGATGAAGAATTACTCGGGTGATTGTTCTGAAAGCTTTTTAAAAAGGTAAAAAGTGTTGATTTTGCCTTTTGTTTTAAAAGGAGATTTATGTAAATAAAATCATCTTTGATAATGAGTTTGGACTGAATCTTAGAGCTTTAACAACTTTAAATGTCTCTTTACAACATTGAATATAAATCTACAGTAACACTAATGAGATCATTCACTTCAAGCTAGAGGACAGATGCAGTTGAGTAGATTCACCGGTAGATGGCGCCTTTTTAACATTGTATTATTGGTGTATATTGAAAATTATCTTTTCATTATTTAATAATTATCTGAAACTATGATTTGTGTTTTTTTTACCATGACATGAGCTTTGTCTACATCAGGAGCAGCTCGTTTACCACTGAGACAGAGAAGTTCTACAGAAGCCCAGAAGGACAATCCACACTCTGACCTAATATTCACCCAGGACCTTTTAATTTGTACAAGTACAAGTACAACTACATGGCACTGATCCACCACATACGTATATATAAATAAATACACTGAATTTACATCTGTCTTTCCACATTTGTTGATGTAATCCTACAAATAAATGTAGAAATGAATAAACAATTAAACATAAATAACTAAACGAATGAATATGGAAATACAGAAATAAATAAATGTAGGAATATAGGAATAGCCTTTGTCACACACCGACTTTGTTTATTTCCCCACATATCCACGTACTTAATTATTTGTGTTTATTTATTGATAGACTGAGGTCTATATTTATTTATAGTTATAGATAAAATGATATTTCTATTTTTAATAATATATTAAATAAATACTACAATGCAAATTGAATTAGGTTTTCTATTTTTAAATATGTTTATTTACTCTTACGTCATTTTATGTCCCGCGGATGAATCGAGCTTTTATTGTGAAATGTTTGACCGGAAGTGAAAGGTTCTATTTTGAAACCCCGCCACCGGATGTGTTGCAGGTTTGATTCCGGCTTGACTCCGCTGTTCCACGGTTGTCCACCGAACTTGCCGCCTGAACTCCGGAGCCGAGCCTGGGACCGGAGACTCCGGAGCGGGACACGGAGACAGCACCGGAGACATGTCCGCCGGTTTAACTCCACTTTACCCGAGTTTCACACGCCGCCCCGCCGCTGCCCGCGCCAACGAGCCCGGGTCCGTGTGAGGGACCGAGCCGCGAGTTGAACCGGAGAAGAACAGGTTTCCCGTTTCCCGGTGTGGTTGAACCGCCATGACCCAGCTGCGGGTCCTCCGAGCCGCCGGGCTCCAGCTCCTGAGGCGGGCTGCGACCCCTCCGCTGCCCCGGGGGCTGCTGCTGCTGCCGCCGGGGACATGTCCGCACGCACCGGGCCGCCGCATGGGGACACACGGGAGGAGCGAGCCCGGGGAACCGCTCAACTCCCCGAAGAGGGCGAAGGAGTTCATCTACGGGCTCCAGGCCCCGGAGAGGACGTGTCTGCTCCGGGAGCTGCAGAACTTCGAGTCCATGGCCATCGCTCAAGGTAAGAGCCTGCGGGTCAAAGGTCACGGCCTGGGTGTGAGGGAGGTCAGCACCTGAGAGTGGTCACCTGACAGGTCACTGGTAGAGAAGAACATCTGTACAGGTGTGAATGGATCACGTGACTTGACTCCTCCTCCTTCAGGGGTTACACCTGCTCAGGTGACGTCACAGTCTGTATGGAGTTGATGAATGACGTGTTTCTGTTCGACAGGTTCAAAAGACTCTGAAGTTTCAGCTGTAAATTAAATTACATGGTGAAAAACATGAAATCACATTTATTACTGAATAATGTGTTGAACTTGGCTCATAGCGCCACCTAGTGTTTCACCTTGGTCTTAGCCGATGACAGCGTCCCGATAACGTGATGCGAGACTGATGACACGTTACATTAAACGTCCGAGTTTCAGAAGTCACATCTTGATCGCCCCCTCAGATCGGAATTTAGACTCGGAAGAACCTGACAACTCCCGACTTTGAAATCCAAGATGGCCGCTCTGTATGTCAACAGTAGTGAAGGTTTTTACTGTGTATCATCACTTCTGTCATTAAACGTGTCGTACACATAGTTCTGTCCAGTTACTGGACGTGGACGTGTTACGATAGTGTTAGTTTGCGTGAAATGCAGCGTAATGCGTTTTGTTATGAACTGGTTAAGCTAACAGTGGCTAGCTGGCTAACGTCAACATTGTTACATGCTGCTCCTGCGATGCTGAACCACTGGATCACAGCTTTCCCTAATTAAACATTTTATAATGCAGTTATACAATTTACTAAATCTACCAGATAAATCTCACATATTTTGAACCTACACTACAGACTTTTTAATATTGCATGTTAACATATTTATTATTCCACGTGTACGTACGTGTGAATCAGAAACTCAATCTAAACTTTAAGACAAATTCAGTCATTGAAGATAGTTGCATTTAATTTCTAAATGTTGCTGTCAGTAAATGCTGATGTGTGTGTCTGTGTGAGTGTGTGTGTCTGTGTGTGTGTCTGTATGTGTGAGTCAGAGGTTATTCCTGCTTCTTCACGTGGATCAAACCCGTTGTGACTCATCTTCTGAAGTTGTGGAAACTTGCTGCTGAATCACTTTCATGATTCTCTTCACTCAAACTTAGCTGCAGCTGGATTCTACTCAGTCAGCTGGTTTCAGATCAGTGTGAAGCTCTGTAAGACGATACGAGTGTCGATCTGACAACCTGCAACTCTTAAAGGTTCTTTTCCTGTCCTCCTAGTCTCTGCAGCCCCCCCCCCCCCCCCCCCACAGAGCTCCTCGTGTTACGTAATCTGCTGTAAACGTGTTTTTCTTTCTTCCAGCCTGTTCATTCATCCACAGCCTTTTCTTCACCGGCTGTGATTTACTCAAGAATCTATTTTCAGATCCTTATCGCCCGTAGTTTCCCTCAAAGTGTCACTTTTATTGTTGTAAAGGAATATTTCAAAGTGTGCGTTCACACCCACAGGCGTTGGCCAGCACTCGTTCAGAGAGAGGGTTGTGTAAGAGGTCTCAGGTTGGAATGTGTCTTCCATAGCGGCTGCACGAGTATACAAGGTTTTTTACAAAGTATGGAAACCTGACCAATTAAAAAGCTTTATTATTTAAGTAGGAGTACTCGACTGGGGCTGATGGTTTAATGGTGTGTGTCTGTGACGGCTTAAACAAGGAAAGTGTTCTCTCCCAGTTCTCCTCCCCAGTGAGTTCAGCTGCTGGTGGTAATAATCCCACTGAGAGTCCACAGAGGTCGAAAGGTTAATTTCCACGAGCAGTTGAAATGTCCACCTGGCGGCAGAGAGACCGAAGCTCCTCCAGAGGCCGTAAGACACTGATCCCAGCGTAACTTCATATCCTCACTAGTGTCACTGAATTACACGACCCCAGTTATCTACTGTCTTCACACGGAGCAGCTCATTGGCTGAATCTACGAAGAGGGCGGAGCCGCCCGCGAGGACGGAGACAACTTTCCGGATGTTTTGACAGCTCACGTTCACAGCAGGACTTCTCCTGGCGCTGGGGAGCGAGGGGAAGCTGCACAGTGATCCACTCTGGAGCTCAGGACACCGGGTTCGAGCTCCTTCAGGCTGCTGACGGGAGTGAGGACGTCTTCGTCTCATTAGGAAACTGAGACGGGACAAAGTCTCAGAGACTCATGTGGACCAGCGTCACCTCCCTCTCCATGCAGCATGTTCATTAGACGCAGTTTGCAGGGACGAGTGTGTGTTTGAAAATCTTCACTAACAAGCAATTGTCTCCATTCCAAGCCCCCCCCCGTCCCCCCCCTGTTACTTCTACTCTTAATGAGCTGAAAGCCTCAGGGACGCAGTGAGAGTTGGACGGGTCTACTGTTCACCTCCATGAGTCTGACAGCGAGCTAAGCACCGCGCTCATTAAAACATTACAACAACTGCTCTTCATCCGTTTAGCAACTCACTCGGTTTGTGTACCAGAGGCTCAGAGACGATGTGAGAGTGGAGACACGTCCCACGTGGAATCCAAACCTGGATCATGGCTGCCTTCCTGGTTCTGTTATCAGACTTGTCAAAATGGAACCGAGACACAGTCCATGGATTGAGCATCTCACAGTTCAGATAGAAATCGTAGGATTGGAACCAGAAATATCTTCGTACCCACAACTCGACCATCTTCACTTATTTAACTCTCTGATAAATAGAAAATGAGGGAAATGTTCAAGTGTGACTGGGAGGATTTAACTTTTATCTTCTTTATAAAGACGTTAACCTTTCAGGATCAGCAAGGTGCGTCTTCAAGATGGACGCCACACTTCTTCCTCCTCCTGTCTCATCTAGGGTTCAGAGTCTGTGAGGTAGTGGAGCCGGGATGTGACCTTTAAGAGCAGGAAGCCATCCAGCGTGGAGCTGAGCAGTTTCCACTTTCTCTGGAGCGTAGAAAGTGATTTTAAATGAGATGAGCTGGAAATGGAAACGTTCAGTAAAAATAATAAGAAACAATGAAATATCCAGGACCAGCCCAACTGTTTCCTTCTGTTTGCCTCTGCTGAGGCCTAATTGAATCCATATCGATATATGTCTGTGATATTAATGATGTGGAATTATCCTGGTTATAGTTATCCAGGTCTTTTTCTGTCTCAGCTGGACACAGGGTCCCACTGAGGCTTATTAACAAAGCACTTAAGGGGGGAGGGTGGATCCTCTGTTGAAGGACAGGAGATAGTAAATGGTTGATTTTAATTTCTTTTCAACTGAAGCAGTTCTGGAGTTTATAATAACGTCACCGTCTCATTGATCATCAACTTAGAGCCGGTGATTTATCTTGATTCTCTGAATCAGTAGACCCAAACACAGTGTGGGGTTTTGAGATTGAAGATGTCCTCCTCCTCCTGCTGGTTCCTGAACGCAGCTCGATATCTTCTCAGCAGAATGAGTTTGGTTTGATTGTTGTTCTGCAGCGATCATCACAGAACACGAACCTGTGAGGAGCATTCACTCATTCACATCCAGGTTTCACTTTTAATGTTTGTGTTCAACCGAAGCTGGGCTCCAACTAATACGTATTTCTGTTCTGATTGAATCTGTTTATATTTATTCTCATCAGCTGATCATTATTTAGTTTATGAAATATCAGAAATAGAGAAATGATTAACTCTACAGAGCCGAGCTTGTACGTGCTCTTTGACATGTGACTCTCAGTGTAAATCATTTGTTGTGAAGACGAGTTGGTAAATTAACAACTTATATGTATTTATTTAATAATTAACAATGCAGAAAACCGCTTTGCCTGCTGGGAATGATGTCAGCACGTAGTCCATAACTGATTATTATTATCTCAAGAGATGTTTACATGTTTATAAAGCAGAATTATAAATTAAATCAAGTTCTATATATATATATATATGTAGTTTTAAATGTATTTTCTTTTCATTTACATTTATGTGTAATTTATTGTAATTTTTTGTTCAACTAAATGTCTGTTATGAAGGTTTGATTAATGTGTGTGTTTGAATGAAGACACAGATTTAATATACTCGTGTGTGTGTGTGTGTGTGTGTGTGTGTGTGTGTGTGTGTGTGTGTGTGTGTGTGTGTGTGTGTGTGTGTGTGTGTGTGTGTGTGTGTGTGTGTGTGTGTGTGTGTGTGTGTGTGTGTGTGTGTGTGTGTGTGTACGTACACACTAATTAGCAGCGTCAAAACTGTGACTCCAACAAATATGTATGACTCAGTGTGAAGGTTTGGCAGCGAGAGAGTTTTATTCTGAAGGAACGAGCGGCTGTCGGCTGCTAGTGGAGAGGAAGGTGTGTGTGTGTTGTGTTGGGTGTGTGTTGTGTGTCTGTGTTGCAGGAAGCGGTTCCACTCTGTTCATCAGCAGCCTGACAGCAAACAGATGATGCAGCATCTGTTGATGTCTAATTAGAAACAAACACGGTGTCTGTTGGTCTTACTCACACGTGGTGTCAGTTCTGTTCCGTCAGTTCTGTTCTTCACGGACACAACTCTTCTCTAATCTGCTGCCACCAACTCACCGTGCGTTGACTTTCATTTGTGTGCGTCAGTCTATTCCTGGACGGGTCCTCAGGGAGTCTGGAGTGTGTGTAGTTGTTCTGCAGTCAGAAATCAGAACGGGGGGGAAATGGGTTATTCCCACAGATTGGCCGGATATTTTCTCTGCCGCATTTCAAATTTTAAATTCCAACAGCCGCCTGCAGCAGCTGGATGAGGTCACTCACTCAAACTGAGCTGGTGGATGGAAGTGACCCTCTGACCTTTGGATTAAGATGTAATGTAGAAGTGGTGTAAGAAAGAGAAAGGCCCATGTGTTTCCTGCCTTGTCTTTACTTATGAGTTAGAATTGAAGGTGGGAACTACACGTCTTTCTTCTTTATTTAATTGACCCGTCCTCGTTAGTGGAGGACGAGCTGATGATTCAAACTCGTTGAACACGAGGCCGAGACGACGTCAGTAAACTCTGCAGACGCTGAAACTCAAAGCTCGACAGTTAACGACACAACTTCTGATGTGTTTCTTCACAGAGAGCCTCGCGCCCACGCCGCTGACTTCAGATCAGATCAGATATGGTGAGAGATTATATCTGACACACACACACACACACACACACACACACACACACACACACACACACTAACATCCTCAGTATCTTGTAAGGAAATTATAATCTGTATTTGATTCATTCCTATTTCTGTGGATTCAACGTTTATCAGCTGATATTTGACTCTGAAAATAAGCTTCTTTTTAATGCAGTAGATGAAATCAGTCAACGAGACACAGACTGTGATTAGTTTGAATCTTCTTTATAAAAAGTGTCGAGTGGCAACATTAGAGAACCTCAGTTTAACCTTTGACCTCACGATCACACAACATTTAAACTAACAAGTAGATAGAACAATATTTCTCCACAGTAGAAATGTTTTTAACAAAGTAATTCTCTCTCTAACAGTTCAAACCCTCAGTGATCTTGTTAAATATGACTCATTTTCTTATGAATTACAACAGCAGACGTCTATGAATGTTCCATCTGCTCATTCAGTTATTATCCACTCACCATGTGCATGACTCCTCTCTGTTCACTTCCTGCTCATCACAGTTCTGTTCCACAACGCCATCCCCTTCGTTGGATTTGGTTTCCTCGATAACGCCATCATGATCGCAGCAGTAAGTGAAGTTATTAACTCATCTGAAGTAGATTGGATGTAAGTTGTGATGAATCCAGATTCCATCTGAACTCTCTCCTTCTCTCCAGGGAACTCAGATCGAACTCTCCATCGGAGTCACCCTGGGCATCTCCACCATGGCAGGTAGGAACACAAAGAGGAGCGACCTTCTGTGAAATGACTCTTTTATCAACGATAAACACTCTTCAGCAGGGACACTAACTATTTGTTGAAGCTCTAAACTTACCAAGGATCCATCTGTGTCCATATTAACACGTCTGAAAACACAGATCATCTTTGTCTCCTCCATGTCTCTGCATAGAAAACAGCAGCTCAATGAATGTTTCTATAAACGTCTCATATCTTAATCTTTAAAGGACGTCAACGTGATTTAAGTTGAGGTGTTGCTTCCATTCCGGATGGTCCATCCCCTGGAACACATTTTTATTTCTCATATGAAGTTGCTGCGGTTGACAGAACCTGCCACGTCTCTCTGAAGAACTAGTCTCCAGTGGATCTGGTTCTTCACAGCCGCCCTGAGGTCATCATGGCTGCTGCTCTGGGGCTTTAGTACAGAGTGAAACCCTGGAAGGCCCCGGAGCCGCTCCATCGTCTCACCTCCAGATTATTCAGTTTGGACACTTGGCTCCTGCAGATCAGAGGCTGAAGTCGGCTCCAGATCAATCGCCTCCTTCTCCATGAGCCGCTGCTCTTTATGGTTTCATCATCCTCCAGCCTGTGGAGATGTTTACTGCTGATTCCACTTGTTTTACTTTTTGAGACCTTTTATTCAGCGTCACACACACTCACTGTCGGAGGCGCTGCTGCTGACTTGAGACCAGATTGTTTCGCCGTCTCGCCTCCATCGAGTGTTTCCTTCCTGTGAGTGGGACTGGAGCCCGAGTCGACCATCTGGAGCTTGAGCTCCCGCAGGAGGAGAGGGAGCGTCGTCCCTGTGAAGGCAGAACAGACGATGATCAATCCTTTACTCTCAGCCGCTGGAACCGAGCCCACAGCCCGATCGCTAAAAGCTGCAGAGCTTTGTTGATTTCTGCCGACAGTAAAGAGGCGGAGGAGAAACTCGCTGACTCGCAGCTCACTGGTTTCCAGAGCTGCTCTTTGATGGGAGAAAACTTTCACACCTCTTTTAGTATTTAGCAGTTTTTCTATTTCCAGAGATGCTCAGTATTTGGGTTACTTTGCATCCTGGAGGATCCTGACTGGTTCTTAAAAAGAAATGCACATCTTCTCTGCGTCCCCTAAAATACAAGTTGTCTTATTTCTGATGAACGGCTCATATTGTGAAAACGTGACCTTCTTCTGTTTGCCTCATCAGAAAACCTCCAATCAGTTTGTCTCTTGTGTTTCTGCAGCTGCCGCTCTGGGGAACCTGGTCTCAGATCTGGCCGGTCTCGGGTAAGAACCGTCTCTGAGGCCTCAGGGTCTATTTAAGGTTTCTCTGTTTTTATGAATTCATCCTCCCAGTACTTACTTACTTATAAACCTAAATCAAACTTACATAAATCAAGCTTTCTTTAATCTTTATATACTTATGAGAACTAGACTATAGATTGTAAATAAAGATGGACAACGCGTCTCAGCCTGTTGTTATATCATCAAATAACACATTAAACCAAACTGATCAGAAACACTTGAACATCAGTGAGGTATGAACGACCTGAAATGACAGAAACCATCTTTGAAAAACATCTTATCTGACGTCTTTCTTTTATTTATTTAGTTTTTCATCCATTTCCCATCTGCCAACATGGAGGAGAGGTTTATGTGCTATACTGCAGCCAGCCACCAGGGGGCGGCCTCACTTCTATATTTACACTGTTTTACCTTCAGAGGTTTTAAAGTGACTTCACTGCTGTTTTAGGGTCAACGATGAGTGTTGTTATATATGCAGCAGTACAATACCTATAGGTGTGTGTGTGTGTGTGTCTCTGTGTGTGTCTCTGTGTGTGTCTCTGTGTGTGTCTCTGTGTGTGTCTGTGTGTAGTCTTGCAGGTTATGTGGAGGCCCTGGCCACCAGGCTGGGGATGCAGGTTCCTGATATGACGCCCAAGCAGGCGGACATGTGGCAGACCAGGGTCAGCTCGCACATGGTGAGATGTTCAATTTATTCACTTTCGAGGTGTTTTCTAAAACCGTAAAGACGTGAATACAAATGAGGGAAAAGAGCGAGATGGAGAACGACAGACAGAACAGACAGAACAGACAGAACAGACAGAACAGACGCCCTGCAGCCACAACCAACCTGCACCAGGGGGCTTGTGTTTGTGCTTTTTAAACCTTTTCATATGTCTGTGGGATGTTAAATATTTCCTTACACAAGCAAAACAAACCTCTGATGAGAGTTTTCTTTATTCTTTTCATTCCTCAGCTTGTTCAGTTCAGTTCACATCTGGAGATGAAACCTTATAAAGATAAATATAATCAGTATTTTCTGTCTTGTTTCGTTTCGTCGGCTTCTCGTCACCAACACATCTGGACGTGTGCTGAGTGTGATGCTGGTGTTTGATTCTCTCCTCCTCCTCCTCCCCCTCCTCCTCCTCCTCCTTCCTCCTCCTCCTCTTCCTCCCTTCCTCCTCCTCCTCCTCCTCCTCCTCCTCCTTCCTCCTCCTCCTCTTCCTCCCTTCCTCCTCCTCCTCCTCCTGCTCCCTTCTTCCTCCTCCTCCTCCTGCTCCCTTCCTCCTCCTCCTCCTCCCCCTCCTCCTCCTCCTCCTCCTCCTCTTCCTCCTCCTCCTCCTGCAGGGTAAAGCCATCGGTGTAACCATCGGCTGCATTCTGGGGATGTTCCCGCTCTTCTTCCTGGATGACGAGAAGGAGAAGGAGAAGAAGGAGAAGAAGAAGAAGGACGCACAACCCTGCGGAGACGCCACGTCCTCCTAACGAGTCTCCACCGCTGCACCTACAAACTGGAAACCACTGAAGTCGACTCTGACGAGTATTTACAGTTTGATGTTTCTCCGTCCGGCTGCACTCGTGCTTTGGAAATCTGATGATATTTAGTTTTCTGTGGCATTTCCTCCATCTCACTAAAATCCATTCTTCTATAAATCCAGTTTGGCCGAGGGAACGGTGACGTGCGTTTGATTCCATCATCGATTCTTCATATCGACCTCATCAGACCTCACGTTCCAGCTCCTGCTGTGGCTCGGTGGTCCAGCGGGTTGATATGAGGAATCGATGCCGTGTAGCTGCTGTGAACGTGAGACACACACTCACCGGTTCCACTCGACTTCTTTCCACACACGAGCGTCAGAAACACAAACTAGATACAAACCGACTGTTCAAACACTATTTAAAGGTTTCATTGTTTTTACTTGTTTACTATTTGATCCTTGTTGTTTTTTTACACATTTGAAGACGTCTCTTAAACACTATCTGTTCAATTTGTGTTCAGTCAAATGTCTCTGATTGTTTCAGCTGAATCTCTAAACGGCCACAAATAAATGTAAGAAGCAGTCGGGACAGAATCATCTGCTACCTCGAGTCGGTTGTGTTGCATGAAGAACTGATGAAGCTCTACTCTCATCACGTTTTATTAAATGTTGTGTAAGTGTTGAATCACAAAAGAGACGCTGGAAAGTACTTTCTCTTCACTCGTGTTTTTATTTTTACGATTCTTTAAAAGCTCTTTGTTTGTGACTCGAAGCTTCAGTTGGTTGAGGCTCGTTTCCCAGTCGGGACACTGGTCTGTACTGGGATCTCGACTCGTCTCCTGTCGCTCAGACTCACTCCCACAAAATCACAGCTGTGACGCGACACCTCATTATATCAAATATTATATCACATCATCTCCAAATCAAGGCTGTAACTAATGATTGAGTTGTTTTCTAATTTGCTGATAAAATTATGAATGCATCAGTTGTTGATTATTGAAATTTCCCCAGAGCCCAAGTCAATTTCTGTTATTGTTGTATTTTCCAACCAAACTCAAATATATTCAACAATAATATAGACGAGCAAATCTTCATATTTTCAAAGTTTTATCGATTTCTCTTGAACTTGAGGAATATTGAAAAAAGCCAATGGATGATGTCACAACTGCTCATTTAGTCTATTTTCTTCATTTGTTTGAAACTCTACAGAAGCAGTTCTGAATTATTTAAGTTTGAAAGTTGCCATAACGTAAGATTTTTTTTCTTTTTCTGGTTTTTAATCCTAAAATGATTGCGATGCTGTTTGTAACCATGAAACCTGAACTTGTATGTTCCTGCCTCATCTCATGTTTTATTCATTTTGCTCTTCATGATGATATTTAAGCACAATTTCGTCCTCTGGAGGCAAAATGAGAAAAATGATTTATAGTAAAAGATCAAAGTGTCAAAGGAATGTTGTTGTGCTGCCCCCTTGTGGACAATGAAGCAGCAGCACTGATTCGTGTGTTTGAAGTTTGTTTTACATTTTGTGCAATTGACAACATGACAATAAATCTGGGTGGTATTTACCTCCGGCTCTGCAGGTGGCACTGTGTGATTTCAATCATAGGAAGCCAACGTGCCCTTGAGCAACGTGCTGTGAGGTCAGAGGTTAAAGTCTCACTTCAACCTATTCAGTTTCATTGTGTCGAGGAAATTATCCATCGATCCACTTTTCATTATCCAAGGAGATTAGAGTCTTTATTTTGTATCTGACATTTTCAAGCATGCACACCCCCCCCCCCACGTGCACATACACACACACACTGTGAAATAATTCCTCATCAGTCGACCTCTTCATCATCAGCTCGAGCTGAAGAAGACTTTGATGGTGTTGTTGTAGATGGTGTTGGCCAGCTCCAGCAGATCCTCCTCCCTCGCCGCCGCCATCACCTCCAACACTTGTCTGGAGGAGAAACGTCACATTTCATTGGTTCACTCTGCAGTAACCCCACCCCTTCCCAACTCCTCCAACTCCGACCTTGCTCCTCCCACCTTCCTAATTTCTATTGTAGAATCAACTTCTGGATTTACTGTCGTCCACAGCTGCCTCACCAGGAGCTCTAAAAGGGGTTCTGGGGACCAGGGGCAGGGGGGACCGGGGGGGGGGGGGGGGGGTTCTGTACACTCACATGATGTGACAGGGCTCGTTCCGGTCTTTCAGGCAGTGCCCCGCCTCCCATTTCTTCTTCGTGGGAAATGTAGTTTGAATGTGTTTGGAGCCTGCGTGAGTGTTTTTCACTCCGCACCACGGAGCGTCTGAGGAGGAAACAGACCATAATATGAAAACCACACCAACAACATATATATATATAGATTTTTAGAGGCTGCTGCCAATATTTTATGATTTATTGTGTGATAAATAGAAATATCTACAATCCTCCAAGTGAAAACATTCTGCTCTGATGCTGAAACATGAATTTTTTAACTGGTTTTATTCAATTTTAAGATTTCTGCTGAGGAAATGATTGTAAATTAGTGTTTATTTTTTATGAGTTAATGTCTCGTTTGTGAATTGTCATGGTTTCTCTGCGGGAAGCGTCTGGATCTCACCGAGCGGCTGCAGCTCACCTGTTTCCATCATGAGCCTCTCGCTGGGAATCGACTTCATCGCTTCAATATTCGCCTCCGTTCTCAAAGAACTGAAACATAGAACTAATATTAAATATAGTTCACTTTGCTCCATCTACTAACATGGAGGAGATTAGGTTTAGGTTTCAGATCCTCTCACCATCCGTTTATTCCGATGTAGAGGTCGAGGTCCACGAGCGCAGCAGCTTCTTCTGTCGTCCCATCAAACGAGTGAACCTGAAGAAACAGAATCTCATTCAATTTTCCATCTGAGATTTAACACCATGAATACAAAAGTCCCACAACCGACGTCCTCACCACTCCTCCCACACATCGCTCTCGATTCCGCTTCATGATCTCTGACAGAACAACAGAGACACAAATATTAATTCATTTGAACCAGAAGAAGAAGAAGAAGAAGAGCTGAGTCTTCAGGACATTTAAGATGAAGATGGACGCTCCTGCTCTGAGCTGGACAGCGGCTGTGTGAAGGGACGATGTCTTCAAACAGTGGGACTGAGTTTAGAGTGAGTTGTCTCTGTGTCTTTGGGGGACGGACCTACCGATGAACTCCTGATGGGAGTTCCTGCAGTGGAGGAACATGGGCAGCTGGGTTTCCTCCGCCAGGTCGAACTGCTTCTCGAAGTATCTGCGACAGACGGAGGAGAAACGCTGAGTCGACCTTTCAGGGTCTGAACACGTTTCCCATCGACCGAGTGGAAACTTACTTCAGCTGAGTTTCTTTTGGACAGAATTCCAACCTGTCAAAATCTGGACCGAAGAGAAAAGAGACTTAACAACGTGGTTGTGATCCTGCGTGTGTGTGTGTGTGTTGTTGTGTGTTGTCTGCGTACACACACCCAGTCCACACTCTCCCACAGCCACCACCTTCCCTCTGTTGGCTGCTGCCAGCTCCCTCAGCCCAGTAAGGTACTGGGATTCTCCGCTCTGCTGGAACTCGCTGCAGCGGGTGGGATGGCAGCCGACCGTGCAGCAGAACTCGTCTGTGAGAGGAAGCAGCGGTGAGCGAAGACAACAGGACTTGTTCTGGTGTTGGTCCTCATGAGGACGTCCTCACCTCGGCTCTCTGAGAGCTTCAGGGCCTCTCTGCTGTCCTCCAGGTTCCCTCCTGTGATCATGAACTGGAAACAGACGTCCCACACGTTAATAAGACAAGAGCGTCCAATCCTAATCCAGATCTCCTCGTGGCCCCAGAAGGAGACTGTAAACATGTAAACATGACTGCCCCCTGGTGGCTGGCTGCAGTACATGTCATAAAAGCTCCTCCATGTTAGCAGGACACTGAGGTTTGTTCAAGTCTTCATGTTCTTGTCTGTGGATTCTTCTCTTACCTTCTCCACTCCCACTCTGAGGGCCCTGTCGATGATCTGGTTGAAGTCGTCTGTCGGATCAAAACACAGCTGGAGTCAGATTAACGTAGAGAAAGACGAAGATGAAGAAGAGGATGAATTCTCACCGTCATGTTTCTGTTTCCCTCGGTAGAGGCCTCGGAACATGGGGTCGGTCAAGTTCACACCGATATCTGAGGAGAGACCGTCAACAAGGAGGAGCTGGGTTATGGATTCTGTCATAGAAAATCATATGACAGCACATTCTGTGGTAATAACATGTGAAAAACAAATCAGGCATTAAAAGTCTCATAAAAAATTGTAAATCAAATATATTATACCATACGTATGACTCTTATTGTGAAATTCAACAATTAACAGAATTTATATACCTAGTAAATTGTTTAGATTGTTTAATATTGTGAACGTAGACACACATTACATATATAAACAGTATATACGTTTATTTATTAGAAGTTGAACCCAATTGGACCATTTATATACCCATATTCATATTGTAATGAATTACAGCCTACATATATATATATATATATATATATATATACACACGTATGCATTTCATTTAATATCTTCTTTTAAACATTGCACATATACAGTAAACATTGTGAAATCATCTCGTGACATTACACTTAAGGACATTTGTCTAACATGTCAGTGTGTAGTGTTAATATTATATTTTGTTCTTATTCTCTGTAGTTTTATTCCGTTTCTCTTTTATGTATTTTCCTTTTGTTGAGAATCAGTTCCACACATCACAGATCAGAGATCAGTGATTAGCTGCTGTGACTCACAGTCAATCCTCTGTCAAGTCTGGTTAACTGGTTATAAATCACTAAGTTAACTGGTAAACTCTAATGCTAACTTGTAAGTTATCATGTTAACAGGTTAACTCCCATGCTAACTGGTTTACTATCATGCTAACTGGTAATCTATCATGCTAACTGGTTTACTATCATGCTAGCTGGTACTCTATCATGCTAACTGGTTAACTATAATGCTAGCAGGTTAACTCCCATGCTAACCACCAGTTCAGTCTCTGTTATGATGTGAAGCCGGATCTTACCGATGAACCTGAGCTGAGACATTTTGTTTCTTCTTCTAAACACAGACACACATGCAGCTCTCACACATCCCATAATGCAACAGTACCGTAACTCCTGTAGCAGAGAGCTGTCAATTCCAATATTTCACGTCATCATTTCAAGGCTTGGTAATTAACTGGGCAAAGATTTTTTAACGATAAAAAAATAAATGCGATAATAACAATAACATCAATAGAAAAACATGTTTACTGTAAAGAGAAGAATATTTGATACCCACAAATATTTTCGTCATTTCGGCTTTTATTTACCAATAAATGCCTGATTAAAATAATAATACATTTAATTAATGTAAATTAAGAATAATAATTATAAAAACGTATCAAAACCGAAGCGTTATTCTTATAATTCGTATACTAATTATGATTCTCCTATCATTGCATATTGCAATCGGACACTGTTTACTGTTTTGCATTTTGCATATCACTTTTTACATCTTTTATCTTTTATATATTTTTATTCAGAAATGTTTATGTCGAAATAAATGTTACTTTGTAGAGATATTGGAAAAAAGTGAGTAAATAAGAAGTAAACAGTGAGTAAATATATACTGGTTTTCTATTTTTCATTGCTTTCCTATGTATGTTGTATTTATTGCGTTTTTATGTTTCTATGTTAATTGTAAGCACCAATTACCAGAGCAAATTCCTTGTAGGTGTAAACCTACTTGGCAATAAAATACTTCTGATTCTGATTCTGATTCTGATTCATATGAATGCGTGTTTGTACCTGTTTTACGGTCCTCGGGTCCTAACGTCACAAACTCCCAGAATGCCCCGCGCCGCTCGGACAGAAGGTGACAGGGAAGATGGCGACGGCCTTTCTGACCCACCAGCAGAAAGTGCTGCGGCTCTACAAGAAGTCTCTGAGGCACCTGGAGTCCTGGTGCATCTTCAGGTGAGAGCGGCCGCGGCGGCGGGACTCGAACCACTAACATTACAATAAAGTCACTCGCGTATAAACAGCGGTAGAGCCGATAAGCTAACTGCTAAGCTAACAGCTAGCCAGGTCAGTCATTGAAATGTCAACCTGTTTTCTACATGTTTACTTTTATTCACCGGAAGTGGAACAAGACAGCGACTCTGACCATTAATATCTGAGTTTAAATGTGATTTTATCTTGTTGACGTCGAAATGTGAAGAATCAAAACAAAGATCAGTCTGAAGCTGAACTTCTCTCCACGACCTGAGGAGTTAATGAACCTGGAAATAGAGTTTAATTCACTTTTACATCATTTAACTCTGACTCCTGAATCTCTACGTGTTTCTTGAATTCCCTGACTCTCACCATGTGGAAGGTAAATGAGGAATCGATCGTTCATTAAGATCATGATTATTGATTCAAGGTTAGTTCAGTTTATTATGATCATTTCTGTCTCATCCAATTACTTCACAATTCACTTATACAGATGAACGAGAAGAAGTCAGTTCAAACTGCTTCATTTAGATTAATTTATTAGTATTCAAGCAATATTTAAATTTATTTATCCACATAATTCAACAGTTTTACTCCACAAACAGAAATTCACGTCAGCTGTGATGTTTTGTGAATATGTACTTCAGAGATTCAGTCAAGTTACAGATTAACTCACACAAATATCAGCTTCCATTGATATTATTCACAACATTAAATAATAATCTATGAAATAAACTAAATTGCACTTGTCTGTTGTTTTCTCTTTGGTCCCAGGGACAAGTACCGGTTCTACGCCTGCATGATGCGCTCTCGCTTCGATGAGAACCGGAACGAGAAGGACCTGGTGAAGGCCACCATGATGCTGAAGGCGGGGGAGGAGGAGTTCTGGTCCAATCAGCATCCTCAGCCCTACATCTTCCCCGACTCTCCTGGAGGAACCTCGTACGAGAGATACGAGTGCTACAAGGTGAGGAGGAGCATCACCTTATGGAGCATGGGTTATTTTTATGTTATAGTTTTATAGTTTTGTCCTGTACATCGTTTTATTTATTCTCTCAATATGTCGACTATCGAATGTGAACGTGTGTGTGTCTCCCTCCGATATGGTGAAACAAAAATATAGACATGGCCAAACTCCACAGTAAACTTGTGATTCATGTTTTTCTTTTGAAACCTCAAAGTGTTAATCAGTTCTATCAGGTGACCTGTTTAATTCGTACCAGATGATGATGTTGTTGCTTGATGACAAACTTCTTGAGCTCGTTCTTCTCCCTGCAGGTTCCGGAGTGGGTGCTGGACCACTGGCACCCGTCTGAGAAGGCCATGTATCCTGATTACTTCTCCAAGAGGGAGCACTGGAAGCAACTGAGGCTGCAGAGCTGGGACAAAGAGGTGAGTGATGTCACACAGCACCTGCACATGCTGCTGGGATTTGAACCTTCGTGGGTTCACAAGACAATAAAAAGACATTTCACTTTGTTATAAATGAGCTTTACTCACAATCATTTGCATTTTATCAAGAAGTACATCTCCAGGTCTGAAGGTTCCTGAACAGAGCCGTGCACACAGGACATTTCACAACAAGCTCTACAGTCCAGCCTCTTCCTTATGAAACAATACATTAATAACTTTGTTTATACTAAAGAATTCACAGGCCACAAATCTTTCTCTGATTCTGTGAAGCTGTTTTCAGGTCTTAGAAACTTAGGTCACTGTTGAGAATGTTGAAAGTACAACAATGATAATAATGATTCAACTCATGAACCAGTGTTAGTCAGCAGTAGAGAATATTGTTACTCGTCAAAAAGATATTTGAACATTTCTTTTATAAGGCTTCAGCTCAGCAGGGACACGTTCTGTCTAATGAGTCCACCAGGTGGCGCCATCGTGTCTCTGACGGATGTTTGACCCTTTCAGTACAAACACGACAGAATCAACACGAAACACGATCTCCTAACGGTTCATATCGTCTATGAACAGATTCTGATACATAAACTGGGATCAGCTGAAGAGGAAGAAGAATTTTATCATGAAGATTTTGTAAAAAAGATTTCAATATTTCACTGTTAAATTGTTAAAAATACAAATGTGTATCAGTAAAGTTCTTTCTCACTCAGAAAACCAGCGACTCATCTTTGTTTTATTTAGAAAACAAGTTTATTCAAAGTTCATTGGAGTATTTCAGTTTGACACTATGAAGTTGGTTCATAATAAATAAGTGGTGATAGTAATATGTGTTTTTGAATTATTGAGGGATGAATCTTCTCCTCTCGTTTGGTTCCAGGTTGCTCAGCTTGAGGCTGAGACTCCGGCTGGAGGCCCCGAGAACGAGGCCCTCCCCCCCGCCCGCACGGAGGGCGACCTCCCCCCTCTGTGGTGGCAGTTTGTCACCCGCCCCAGGGAGCGCCCCACATAAACACCCTCCATGTCCCGGGGACCGTCCCCCTCCAGTCTGAGGGGGACCGTCCCACCAGCAGCACGAAGACCGACGGGGGGGGGGGGGGGGGACGTCACCAGTCGCTTGTGAGAAGAGTCGACACAGAACCACCTGATCCAACTCTTCTGTTGTCAGTTTGAGGAGGTTGTGACTTTGAGAAGTCCTGTACATGAATCACTTATTACCTGTAACTGTTCCAATAAATGTGTAAAGAAACTTTCACTGCTGCAGTTTCCTGTTTGTCTGAGAAACTACTGACAAGGCAAAGCAAGTAAACAGAATAAGTTATTAATATTTATATCACAAAACAAACTTCATCATCGCTTGATCTTTAGATAAAGGAAATAACTACCAGGTTAGAAATAACTGGTATCAGCTGATCTCTGCTGCTGGCGTGATGTCTGTAGAGGGGATCACTGTAGAGGGGACGTCTGTAGGGGGGACGTCTGTAGAGGTGACGTCTGTAGAGGTGACGTCTGTAGAGGGGATGTCTGTAGAGGGGATGTCTGTAGAGATGATGTCTATAGAGGTGATGTCTAGAGGGGATGTCTGTAGAGGGGATGTCTGTAGACGAGATGTCTGTAGAGGGGATCACTGCAGAGGTGATGTCTGTAGAGGTGATGTCTGTAGAGGTGATGTCTGTAGAGGGGATGTCTGTAGAAGGGATGTCTGTAGAGGTGATGTCTGTAGAGGGGATGTCTGTAGAAGGGATGTCTGTAGAGGGGATGTCTGTAGAGGGGATATCTGTAGAAGGGATGTCTGTAGAGGGGATGTCTGTAGAGGGGATGTCTGTAGACGAGATGTCTGTAGAGGGGATGTCTGTAGAGGTGATTTCTGTAGAGGGGATCACTGTAGAGGGGATGTCTGTAGAGGGGATGTCTGTAGAGGGGATGTCTGTAGACGAGATGTCTGTAGAGGGGATGTCTGTAGAGGTGATTTCTGTAGAGGGGATCACTGTAGAGGGGATGTCTGTAGAGGGGATGTCTGTAGACGAGATGTCTGTAGAGGGGATGTCTGTAGACGAGATGTCTGTAGAGGGGATGTCTGTAGACGAGATGTCTGTAGAGGGGATGTCTGTAGAGGGGATGTCTGTAGAGGGGATGTCTGTAGACGAGATGTCTGTAGAGGCAGAGCTGCCAACTCTCACGCTTCCGCCGTGTGACACACGCTTTTGCATGTTTTCACACGCACTCACGCCACACATCCAATTTCTCACGCCAAAAAAAACCTGGATCTTTGAAGTGAAGCGCATGACTAAATCTATTTTAACTTGTTGACGAGACGAGACGAAAATGTTGGTGGTTGACTAAGTCACGATCATTTTTTAAAACATCATCGTATCAGGCCGTCATGAAGTATCAGGAGCGGGCGAGTGTGTGTGTGTGTGTGTGTGTGTGTGTGTGTGTGTGCCCCCCAGATAGCGCACCGGTCCCGAGGCTCCGCCCCCCGCCCCGCGCACTCGCTCAGAGACACAAGACCAGAGCTCCTTCACGTGAAGGAGCTGGTCACTGACTCACCGGCTGCTCAGTGGAAACAGTGAAAACACAGAGTTTCTCTGGTCTCAGCTGATCAGAGCTCAGCGTCTTGATCAGAGCAGAAGCTGCAGTTGGTTTCTACCGAGCTGCAGTGTCTGTGTCCGCCTCCAGCCTGACCTGCTCTCACTTTTCGTTTAAATATTTCGCCAACTAAAATATATATTTTTAAGCTATTAGGCTGCAGCTATATGTTTTTATTTATTTAAAAATAGGGTACTTCTTATTTCATACATTTCCCACAAATACGGGGAGGACTCAAATAACCCTACAAAGGTCTATGTTTAATTTATTTCAAAGTAGGCCGACACTTGCCTGTGTATTTTCTTCTCTTCATAAGCGTTTGGTTTTTCTTTTGTTGTAACAGGTAAAAATATCAATCAAATGTCAACAGTTTTCTTTATTGTTGTTCGATAATTTCATAAATGCAACAAACCATAGTTTAGTATAGTATAACTTTATATAAAACTTTATTAGCTTTGTTATCAAATATGTTTTGCGGCTCCAGACAAATTTTATTTTGGGGAAGAGGGTCCATTGTGTTGCTTAAAAAGGCTACTGTTTAAGCACTTTATTTGTTGCACTTTTTTGTCTGATGGAAAGTGTGGTGGGAGGCGAACATAAATCATTAACTGCTCTTAAGAATACAATTATTTAAAATATAGGTTAGGTTTCAGTTCAGAATTAGTTGAATACCATTGTAATCAAAATGTCAATCAACCTACCTTGGTCAAATCTTAAACAAAGGTCTATTAATTAGGCTATATTGTGGTCATTGAGGCACAACAATAGTTTTCTGGTTGAATGTTCAGCTCAAGTCTAGAAGGCCCTACAAGTCATGATCAGAGGAACATGAATCAGAAGAAGTTCAGGTATTGCACATCTTTAGCATACCACCCAAAAATCCACTAGAATGCAGGAAACAACATCTACTTAAACCAACATTTCCTGGGGGGGGACCTTCAGCTATGTCTTTGCGTCACAGAATGTAACCAATGTTGTCCATCTCCAGTCGGCCGCTCCTATCAACGACTTCGGGCCCCAAAGGCCACCAGAATGCAGCGAACAACATGGATACAACGCCAAATTCCAACAATTCCCTGATATTTGAGCCACCAACGTGTGTGGCTGTGTGCGCGGCAAAATGTTGGTCACCCCCGACAAAATCTCACTCCAAGGTTTTTTGAAAAGTTGGCAGCTCTGGTAGAGGGGATGTCTGTAGAGGGGATGTCTGTAGAGGTGATGTCTGTAGAGGGGATGTCTGTAGAGGGGATGTCTGTAGAGGTGACGTCTGTAGAGGGGATGTCTGTAGAGGTGATGTCTGTAGAGGTGATGTCTGTAGAGGGGATGTCTGTAGAGGGGATGTCTGTAGAGGGGATCACTGTAGGGATGATGTCTGTAGAGGGGATGTCTGTAGAGGGGATGTCTGTAGAGGGGATCACTGTAGAGGGGATGTCTGTAGAGGGGATGTCTGTAGAGGATATTCGTGGCGACGCCTCGAGTCCTTCACGCTGTCGCAGGTACCATCACTTTGTCGAGGGGGGGGGCGGCCTGAAGGTGCTTGGACGAATCATCATGGCGACGGCCTTCAGAGAATAGAAGTCTGAATCCTTCCAGGAGAACCACACGATGCCGTCCGGCCCCAGCAGGTTCAGGGCTTTCAGAGTGTAGCGCCCCCCCTGGTGGAAAACAAGTATCACATTAGCATATCACACAATCATCAGACACTCGTCCTCAACTCCTCTATCGACATTTGTAGTAAGAATCAAACGGTAACTGTACTTTGGACAAATCGATTTGTGACTTTGCTTCAACTCATTGATTCCGTGGGGATCGCTTCTCGTACACAGAACAAAAAACAACGCAGATTGAATTTCAACTGAGTCTAAAACAAACATCGGGTCAGAATCGAGCTCAAATCGCACAGTGGGTCATTTTGATTGGAGCAGATGCACATGAGCCGGATCATCGGACGTCCTCCATCACGTCCTGACAGAACACGTTGTTCTGGACCCACCTGGTAGTAGACCCCGTTGAGGTTGGCGTAGAAACATTGGCGGAACCACCAGCCCGAGTGACTGATCTCAGCGCAGATGTTGCCCGTGTCCGGTGTGCTGAAACCCTGGAGGTCGTGGTACCACCCGAACGAGTCCTCTGCCGTCCCACTGAAACCAGACACGTGGAGGCGGTACCGGTTCTCCTCGTTCTCAGTCCTGCAGGAGGAGCCGAGAAGAACCTTGTTCTCATTTTACAGAGAAACCATTTTGCCGAGTGAAACGTGAGCAACCAAATCAATCAAATCCAGATTTATTTCACTGGGTCTGTGACACTCAGATAAATGTATCCACCATTTTACATCGGTAGCGTGGTAACGTTTCTCAGGTGAGCAGCAGATCCCTGGTTAATCCATTCACACAGTGAGCGACTGGACGGCTCCTCTGTGTCGTCCCTCTACTTCTACTGTCTCTTCCTACCTGAAGCTGTGGTAGAGGGCGTGTCTCTGGGCGTGGCTCCAGTCCTGCAGGTCGACGCGGAGGCTGTACTGATCCTGATTGGACAGAAGATGGAGCTGCTGGTTCCCCAGCCAGTGTTCTCCTCGAGGATCACCGAAGCCTTCACGGTACTCTGACCAGCCGCGGTTAAAACTGACCGAGCCGTCACACCTTCGCTGAAACACTGTCCAGCCTCCACCTGGTCCACACACACAGACACACACACACACACACCCACCAGGTTCACATCCCTCTATCATGTTATATTCACGCTGCCTTCATGCATGTGAGTGAAGTGAACTTTGTGTGTTTGACCTTCTGTCTCCATGTCGCAGTAGACCGGCAGGTTGGCGCCGGGCGACAGGACGATGGAGTAAACACCAGAACGACGAACACCGTTGTGATACAGAGACGCACAATCTGAAGGACAGAAAGACGGGAGCTGTCCACCTGAGGGAGAGAGACGGACAAACAGACGGTGCTTTACACAGCGTCACAGGACAAACTGTCAGAACTGAGATCAAACTCGTCATCTTCAGATCAAACTGTCCTCCTCTGCTCGGCCAGGAGTTCCTCAGGGGTCGGTTCTGGGTCCACGTTTTCTCTCTGTGTTTTATTTAAATCTTTTCAAATCCAACCGTTTAAAAGTATGAGATTTTTTCTTATTGGATAAAGGCTCTGATTTGAAGGAATTTAGAGTTTTATTATCAGTATTTTATATAATTACAACTCTGTATCTTATTGTCTGTAGATTAATGATTTGACAGCTGATTCTTTAAGGTTTCGATTGAACACAAACATGTTGACCTGCAGCACATGAAGAGTTTGTTGTTATAGTTTTAGTTTGTTTACTCTTCACATGGCTGCAAGTTCACTGCTTTTTCTAAAACATGAACTTATTGCAGCTTTTAAAAATCAAATATAAGTTGAGCACTTCTTTCATGTGTTGTTTTGTTTCATGAGCTTCATGCAACTCACCGCTGTGTTAGTTGCGTGTGTACCTGGTGGCAGTGTGTCTCGCAGGCCGCGCGGGGGGGTGGTTCTCACAACCTTGACCTTGCAGCCTGTGCTGCGGCCCACGCGCCTCACGGCGGCCGACAGGTTGCGGAGCTGAGCCTGCAGCTCGTCCAGCAGCACCGCGTGCACGTGGACCAGCGGGTGGACCGCAGCGTGACGCTGCTCCAGAGAACGAAGCCGCTGCTCAACGGTTGAGTTCAGAGTCGCACTTTGTTCCTCCTGAGAGAGAAGAGGAGGGATTCGATCTGTACCAGGGTCTGATGAGGTTGATTCAAACAAAGCTTTTATATTTGAAAGTAACGGGAAGTGAACATGGCCGAGTATCATAGGATCATACTTTCAGTCGATTACACAAGAAGTCATTTTGAATATTCTATCACTAAATCCTAAGTCTTCAAACTATCTGAAACGCTTCAGATCATTTGTTCATCAGGTTGAAGGAGACGCTCTGTCCACCGTGGACAAAGAGCCTGCAGCTAATCTCGTTAGCATTCAGGGTTAAGCAGGAATTAGCAGGTGTCAAGACAAAGAGGTAAACAGAGGAAGAGAGAGAGGAGGGTGAATGTGGTGCCAGGTGGTGCCAGGTGGTGCCAGGTGGTGGCGCTATATAGTCAACTCAGATTCTAGAAGAGGGCATGTGATTGTAAATAAAGACGGACGAAAGGACAGCTCCGTTAAGTGAAGTAAAATCATCTGGATCGCCCCCTGGTGGTCGGCTGCAGTATTGACACATCTGAGTGTTTTTCCAGAATCTCGATACCGCAGCTCAACTTCACGACAGTACCGCCCAGACCCTGGTTCTGAATCACATCAGAAGAGCAAGATGGCAGCGCTCGTCTTCGGGACATTTCAGAGACGTGTCGTCCATCTTTATTTACAGTCCGTGCTTTAAACGAACACGTAGCCACACGAGCTACGTCTACCTGCACCTCCAGGGCTTTGACTTTACGCCGGTGGCTCCTCAGCTCCACCTGCAGCTCCGACATCGTCTCCCTCAGCTCCTCCAGCTTGTCCTTTCTGTCCTGGTTCTCGTCCAGCCAGTAGGAGACGTCCTCTGTACAGCGGAACATATCCGGGCAGCGCTCCTGCGATGTCCCCACAGGGGGCAGCGTTGCCCTCAGCCGGCACTCGCCGTTAGACATCAGCTGGCTGCTGTACTCGCCGCACTGAGGTGAAGAAGTAGCAATGATCTGGTCGGTGTTGTTGGGAATCACTGGTGTGTCTTCAGGGGACAGAACGGGACGTGTGTCCTGCAGAGAGGTCGGAGGATGCCAGTCTGCGTCCTCATAGTCGTCCTGGTTAATGTCCAGTACGTCCCAGTTTGTTTCAATACTCGTGTCTGGGACATCCCTGTTTGTGTCTCGGAGGGAGTGGGGGTGCACGTCCTCATCATGGCCAATGTCTGTGTGTTCGTCAGAGGCCACAACGTCACCGGTGACACATCGGAAGCACCGGCCGCCCAGAGCGATGAGAACCAGGAACACACATGGCCACTTCATCCTTATCATCCTACACCCCCCGACTCCTCCTCTCTGGTTTCACCCACTTTGAGCCACAAGTAGAGTCGGTGGATCGACTTCAGGATCCGACCTCATCGCAGAAACACGACGTTCCAGCTCCAGCTGCTGGATCCAGGATGAAGGAAACCTGGAGTCTTCACCTCCTCCAGTGGTTCACACTTCTTCTCACTGACTGCTGGACGTGTCTGAGAGGAGAAAAGACCTGGTCATGGAAAATCAGGTCCATGAAAACAAAGAGGACATCAACACAAGAGACAGAACCAGAATCACTAGTTCTACGATTACCAGTATTATTTTGTGATAGGAGAGAAAAATCACCATCATTGAATTTTTGAATACAGCTCAACTGTGTTATTAAGAGATAATAACTTCATAATAACACGCTGACAGTCGGGTCATCTTCAGAAGCTGATGGATCATCTGAGACAAGCTGAATAACCCAGAAACCAATCAGCTAAAACATGTGTTCTTCAAATGATGATCCTCAGGTGACCATGAATTTCATAATAAAATAATAAAGTTGAAACACTTATTCCTACCTGTTGTCTGGTACGTCCCAGTTCACCTCAGTGGAAACCACAGCCTGTGTGTGTGTGTGTGTGTGTGTGTGTGTGTGTGTGTGTGTGTGTCAGCACAGGGTATGACATCTTATCCTGATAAACCTCCAAGGGGATTGGCAGCCATTGTCCTGGAAAGTAATGGATTACACATGAAGGGATTAGAGTGTTGTGACTACAAGTTAAAGTCACGGACATAACGCAGAGTGTGAAACAGACGAAGTGAGAGAATAACATCTGTTTAGAATTTCACCAGGATCCTAAACCCACTGATCAACATCTGGAGGTTCTGCTTTGCCTGATGTTGTGTTTTTAGATAAAGGTGCAGATGTGTAACTGTTTGTAAGAGCGGACTTTTCTACAAAGTGAAGCCAATGCAGAAGTGCCTGACAACCTGCAGTCTGTGTAATGACCAGCAGAGGGCGACTCCACTGGTTGTGTCTATGGAGGTCGCTGAGGAAACGACTTCTCTGATTAACTGTGATGGAAAAGTTTTATCAGGAAGTTGTAACTGGTCTGTGTTACCATGGAGAAGTGTGTGTGTGTGTGTGTGTGTGTGTGTGTGTGTGTGTGTGTGTGTGTTATTGATTGTACGGAGGTTCAAGGCTCTTTCACTCCTCTAATGGGTTTTTATTTATCCTCCCGCCTCCAGACGCTGCTCAGTTTGTTCCATTAGACAAAACCATTAAAAACCATCAGAACTTCTTGAAATTACATGAACTGAAGGTTCACTTAAAAAAATAAACTCATGAACCAACAAACAACCATTTATAATATTAGTGTCTGTGGTGATGCTGCTGCAGCTTTTCTTTGACCTGCAGTGATGGAACCAGAGCAGAGAAACACCTGCTGCCGGACTGGTCCCAGAACCTGAACTGGAGAATCACCTGTTGATAACTCATCAGTTGTTTTGATGAGTCCCAGCCGCCGCTGCACTGGTCGCTTCTTTTCTAAAGTTTGTTGATATTTATCAGATCTTGTGTCTGAATCGCACCACATGTAACTCGGCTCTTCCTCCGGCCTTTCACGATATCACGTGTGAAGCTGATTAGACCGATTCTCCAGATGAACGAGCCACAGATATTCCTATAACACATCTCACACACCACCACTTTGATTTCCAGTGGCAGAACAGTGGTTTACCAGTAGGTTCCCATCATGCTCATTAGTTATCAGTCTGCCTGTTAAGGTTAAAGTATCACATGTTATTTCCATGTCCAACAGAACACTCAAGATACACAGACAGATTCCATGAACTCTCAGAATGAAGATGTTTGAAGACAGAACACATAATTATAAAAACAGCTGGAGACAGAAAACATCTTCATCAGGAAAACGTCCAGTTGAACGTGAGCTTTACGAATGGAGTCGTCCTCTTCACCCTCTTTCCACCGGGATCCGGTGAGACTCACCATTCGTCACCCTGGAGCCTCGGACAAAGGCGTGTGTGTAACTGTAGACTCCGAGCCGCAGGTTTGAATCCCCTCTTCCCCTCTGTGACGACATGGTGCTGATGTGCTAATCTGCCAGAGACGTCAGCGGACATTTCATAATGAAGGATGCTTCATCAGAACTGCTCGGCAATCGTCCGATTAGTGTGTGTCTGTGTGTGTGTGTGTCTGTGTGTGTGTGTGTGTGTGTGTGTGTGTGTGTGTGTGTGTGTGAAGCTTCATCAATGGCAGAAGGTTTTTACCATATAAACGTTGAGATTCAAGAGAAGTTCTCGTTGTATTTTAGCAACACACAATTGTTTGGATTTAGTGTAACGCCAAAATACTAAAAATCACAAATATCAACCTCATCATGGCGCTAGAGAGGAGTCTGCACGGCCGCCCTGTAGCGCCCCCTCTCTCATCTGTTCAGTACTGGACTTGTTTCCCTGGAAAGTTTAGCTTTAAAGTTTACGAGGTTTTAATTTGTGTGTTTGTGTGTGTGTGTGTGTGTGTGTGTGTGTGGAACAGAGAAAAGGGGTGTGATATTTCATGTGTTTACCAGCATGAATGAGAGAATGATGGGGGGAGATTTCAGCTATGACGTAATTGTCTGTGTGTGTATGCGTGTGTGTGTGTGTGTGTGTGTGTGTGTGTGTGTGTGTGTGTGTGTGTCCTTGGCTGACAGGATATAAAAGTGGACGCTCAGTTGCAGGGAAACAACCAAAGTCTTTGTCCAGCGGCCGAACGACAAGAGACCAGAAGGGCGAGAGAGACAGGTCAGTGTGGTGAGCATCTTCATCTTCATCTTCTTCTCCATCTGTTCATATCATCTATTATTTCAGAAATTTTAGTTGATTTAAAATCTTGATTTTATCATAAGTATTGGACAGGATCTTAAATTTGTACTTAATAGAAACTGAAATATCAAATTTTTTAATTAATCTTCCTATAAGGTCATAAAGCTTTGCAAAAAAAAGCAATTAAATAAATAAAAGAAGACAAACTATATTGAAGTCAAGTTAAACTTTCATCTTAATTTTCATTTTTATTTCAAATTCTCATTATTATTATTTGTATTACGATTATTATTATTGTTAATTTATTTTTAACAATAACTTTTTTAATGTTTTCTGTTATGATCATCTGAACTTAATTATCTTCAGTTTTAATTGTTGTAATAAATGTTCATTTCAGCTCCTAACAATAAGATTTTAATACTAAATGTTTTTTTTTTGTTTTTTTGTGATTACAAAATAAATGTCTGGTGCAAATATTCAGTGACAAAACATTTGTGTGTACGAAACATTAACTCAACATATACGATAATATCAGAATGCATTCTTCAATATTGTATAATTATGAAATATTATTCATAGCTTTTAAGTGAACTCTAATGATTTAACATTTTTTTATATCTATTCTTATTTTGAAAGACTTTAATGCATAATATATATACATATAAAATTCTTATAGTTATATTCTAATCATGTATTTGTTTTCTTTTTGAGTCGTATGTTGGGAGTTAATCTCTTTTATTTAACTGCAAATGTTTAAATTATCTAATAAATGTTATTGTTGTTAAAATACATTAATCTTTGCTCTGTTATTATAATTAGTAGCTTTTCAGTCTTAATACTGTTGACAGTTAAAATGTCAGTTTTATTGGTAAATACAGTTTGAGTTGATCAAATGTGATTCGATGATGACCGGGTGTTGCTGTCTCTGATTGGCCAGCAGGATAATGCGTCCTGTGTGGCTATTGGTGGCCGTGGCTGTGGTGGGTGTGGTCAGCGGAGACGACAACCAATGCTGGGAGCATCCGAGCTGCCAGGATGTCAACGATGAGAGCAGCATGATGGTGACACACACGCAGACAGACACACACACACACACACGTACACGCTCACACACAAACACGTACAAACACACACACGCACTGACTGAAATTCTCCAAACGCTCAGTGTGATGAGATCTACCTGCTACAGCAGAAACCATCTTTGGGAAACATTTATTCAACGTGTAGTTTGATGCGTGACTGTACTGCAGCCAGCCACCAGGGGGCGGTGGAGATGCTGTGGCTTCACTTTCAGGAGCCGTCCATCTTTGTACAATCTAAGACATGACATCACAAGACATTCAAACTTTGTTATCATTGTGCAAAATTTGACAGTACAAATTTGAACCGATTAAAAAAAGAGTAAAATAATCATAATAATAACAATAAACTTTTTAGCAAAGATCCCCCAACAAACACTACAGAGCCTGGGTTCTTGATTTCTCGATTTCTCCTCCTGCAGGAGTGCATCCAGCTCTGTCGGCCTGACCTCCCCCCCGAGCCCTCCTCCTCCTCCACCCCTCCGGCCAAGCGCTCCTACTCCATGGAGCACTTCCGCTGGGGGAAGCCCATCGGACGGAAGCGTCGCCCGGTCAAGGTCTACACCTCCGATGGCGTGGAGGAGGTGTCGGCCGAGGTGTTCCCCGAGGAGATGCTGAGGCGGGAGCTCCCGGCAGCAGCAGACGACCAGGAGACGCTGGCAGCGGGGGAGCAGGAGAAGCTCCATGATGTCCACGAGAAAAAAGACAGCACCTACAAGATGAAGCACTTCCGCTGGAGCGGTCCAGTGGCCAGCAAGCGCTACGGCGGCTTCATGAAGAGCTGGGACGAGCGCCTCCAGAGGCCGCTGCTCACCCTCTTCAGAAACGTCATCAAGGACAAAGAACGGGAGACAACTGGGGAACAGGGGGGGGAGATCTGAGCAAAGAGATAGAGAGAAGATGAGAGAGAGAGACAGAGAGAGAGACAGAGAGAGAGAGTTCCCACAGAAATGCCTTCATCTGATCGACCAACAAATCAAATCAAACTCAGAAATTGTCCTTTTCTCCCCAAACAGTCTCCAATTATTAATCAATCGTCAGAATTGCAGCCGATCAGTTTTCATCGTGGTTAATTGATAGTTTCCGCTGCACGATGTATTTTCAGATGTGGGAGGAGCTTCATGTCTGGACTTTCTGAGTTATGACAGTTAAACTCTCAACAAACGCCAGATGTTACTTTCAGCTTTGCTCGTTGCTTATTTAGTCATAAACATGTGTACGTGTTATGTGTTAAAGAAGTTCTGTGAGAACAAACAATAAAAAAAAGTTGAATCATGCTTGAATTGCTCCGAGTGTGTTTGTGTTGCAGCAGCAGAAACAAATCAAATCCACTGTCACTGTTTGATTCCTTCAGAAAGTTTGTAGATTTGTTTATCGACAGACTCAGATATAATGTTAATATTAATACATTTTTTATATAAAACACTTCACAGACATGAAAACAGATTCAAACTTTATATCCTGTGTTTTATTTCTAATCCTGAACATTTTTGGGTTTTGCTCGATTCATGTCGGTCATATTTCACTTTATTTTACTAAGAACTTTAAACTCTTGAAGATTTGTCTCAAGCTCATTAAAATGACCTTCACTTCGTGCTCACCTGGTTTATTAATTACTAAACCAACTCGTCTGGTTTACTAACAAATCAAAGGAAACAATTTTGATTCAGAAACAAAGATCTTTATTATTTGAAACAGGTCAAAGAACCAGAACATTCAAAGCAAGAAGTCATCAGTCGATTAAGATCGATTTGGATCAGAGCAGCGAAGAGACTGAGACCAGTAGCAGAGTCCCAGGTCAGGACTGGGCACACTGGTCTCTCCTCAGGGTCTCTGACAGCGGAGTCTGGGAGCCCTGGGAGGCCTCGCAGGTCACAGAGCCCGCCTTGCTCCACTGCTCAGCAGGGAGCCTCAGGGTGCTGCTCCAGCTGTAGCGCCCGTCGCTCTCCAGCACCCCGGGGCCGCTGCTCTCCTCCCAGCCCCCCCCACCGCCGCTGCTGCCGTCCACCTTCCAGGACAGAGTCCAGTCGGAGGGGAAGCCCTTGTTGGCCAGGCACACGAGCGAGGCCGTCCCCTGCTGCAGCTCCTCGCTGGAGGGGGGCAGCACCGTCAGGCTGGGGCGGACGTCACCTGTGGGACACAGCCATCCACTTAGAGCACAGGCAGCTGTCACTCAACCCCCCCCCCCCCCCCCCCCCCCCACTGTAGATCTCTGCTCCAGTCACTGTTTCACTTCCCTGTAACAAGCCTCTCATGCACATCAGCATAGAATCACAACACAACTCAAACACACCCACAAACCGATTCTGCACAATAAACTTAAATATACACAACATGTACAAACTCATCAGATTATCTGACAGCCATCAAACGTTCTTCATGTGGGATTCAATGCTTTCCTTTGAAGAAATGATTTCAAACTTCAATGGAAACAACACATTTTTCAATATTATGACAGAACGTTTTAAAATCTTTATCTTCACTAAGTTTTGTTCATCACATTCTTGTCCTATATTCGATGAAAGCATCTGAACAAAAGGAAACTTAGTTCATCTTGACATATTTATCTTTAAAATTATAAATGAATCCATAAAAACATGTTAAACTGACTTGATGTCTTTTCTGACACACACTCACTGAGCCGTCGCACACAAACCTCCGACTGCAGAGACTCGACTCTCTGACTCGGTTTGACGCAACTAAAGCGACAAAACCTCAAGATGCAACTTTAAAGTCGAATCTGGGGGAAATGATTCATCCTTTGATCTTAATGTTTGTGATTCATTTCAGGGACTTTTCACAGTTTCTGTTGCTGAAACCAAGTTTGTTTCAAATATTTGAAAAAGCTTTAATCGACGTGGAAACACAGATTGTCTTCCTGCGCATGATGAATATGAAGGAAATGAAAAGAGAGGTGAAATAAAATCTTAAATATTTGACTTACTTCCAATGTCCAGTCTGGTTCCTCCACCACACGTGTTCCACAGTGACACACACTCACTGAGCCGTCGTACAAAAACCTCTGAGGACACAACTCTCTGACTCTGATACAATCAAACGCACCAGAACTGCTGTTTGTGAAATCTGTCTGAGTAGAATAAATAAATAAGAAGAATAAATAAATAAGAAGAATAAATAAATAAGAAGAATAAATAACTAAGAAAAATAAATAAAAAAATACAAAGATTTTCAAGAAAACCAAGCTGCTGTAAAACTACATTCAAATAGGAGAAGTCGTCCTGAAACATCAAATCAAAACTACATGAAGAGAAGGTTAACTCCTCCTGATCAGCCCTCGGATAAATAATTATTATAAGATTTATTGATGAACAGCATCATCAGAGCATTTCCATAGAGTCACTTTGCATCTGCAGCTCCACGCTCCACTGCTCTGGGACAGTTTATAGTCCCGGGAGCTGAGGACGGGATGACTGACGGTTCTCCCTCATGACCACAGACCTCCTGCTCTTCAGAAACATGAGCTTCATCTCCGTCCTCGTCTGGACTCTGCTCTGCTGCTGCTTCACAGGTAAAGTCCAGACCTTCTAACTCCTCTGTCCACTCGCTGCCTCTGACATGAAGCTGACGAACCCACCGCGCTGCTGCTTGTTTCTGTCTCTGTGTCCTCAGAGTCCAGGGGACAAGTCACAGTGACCCAGCCTGGAGCAGTGAGATCCGCTGTGGGAGGCTCCGTCACCATCTCCTGTAGAACCAGTGAGACTGTTTATAATTCAAACCGTCTGGTCTGGTACCAGCAGAGAGATGGAGAAGCTCCCAAACTGATGATTCACACGACTTCCACTCGAGCTTCAGGGATTCCAGGTCGTTTTTCAGGCAGTGGCAGTGGCACCGACTTCACTCTGACCATCCGTGGAGTCCAGGCTGAAGATGCTGCAGTTTACCACTGCATCGGGGAGTTTGATGCCAACAAGTGGGATGTGTTCACACAGTGAAAAACCACCGTACAAAAACCTCGTGAACAGAAACTGAAGTGGCAGCTGGACGCTTCACACTTCACTGAGGACACACAGACACACACACACACACACACACACATGGAGGGGGGGCAGAGAACAAGTCAATGAGAGCTGAGAGTCGGAATGAAACCGCCCGTCAGTGTTTCACTTCCCTCTCTGAGATCTGAACCGTGGCAACAGACGAGTTTCAGTGCTGAAGATAAAAAGTTTGAAAAGTGAGAAAATCTTAACTGGTACAAGCTGCCTCGGATAAGTCAAATACTTATGTAGTGTTCATTTCAATTAGCACAAGAGAAACATCCCAAAAATATGGACGTTTATATATATATATAAGTAAACAGATAACTCTTCATAAACCATCATGTCAGTTTTCTGAGGACATGATGTATATGAGGAGTTATCTGAGGACATGATGGTATATGAGGACTTTATGGTATATGAGGAGTTATCTGAGGACATGATGTATATGAGGAGTTATCTGAGGACATGATGGTATATGAGGACTTTATGGTATATGAGGAGTTATCTGAGGACATGATGTATATGAGGAGTTATCTGAGGACATGATGGTATATGAGGACTTTATGGTATATGAGGAGTTATCTGAGGACATGATGGTATATGAGGACTTTATGGTATATGAGGAGTTATCTGAGGACATGAAGTATATCAATCAATCAATCAAATTTTATTTGTATAGCCCATATTCACAAATTACAATTCGTCTCATAGGGCTTTAACATGGTGAGACATCCGCTGTCCTTAACCCTCAGCAAGAGTAAAGAAAAACTAATAAAAACCCTTTTAACAGGGTAAAAATACATAGCAACCTCAGAGAGACACATGTGAGGACCCGTCTCCCAGGACGGACAGAAGTGCAATAGATGCCACGTGTAGGAAAGAATCATCCAGATTAAAGTTTTTAGCAGCATATGAGGAGTTATCTGAGGACATGGTGTATATGAGGAGTTATCTGAGGACATGATGGTATATGAGGACTTTATGGTATATGATGAGTTATCTGAGGACATGATGTATATGAGGACTTTATGGTATATGAGGAGTTATCTGAGGACATGATGTATATGAGGAGTGAGGACATGATGTATATGAGGAGTTATCTGAGGACATGATGTATATGAGGAGTTATCTGAGGACATGATGTATATGAGGAGTTATCTGAGGACATGATGTATATGAGGAGTGAGGACATGATGTATATGAGGAGTTATCTGAGGACATGATGTATATGAGGATTGAGGACATGATGTATATGAGGAGTGAGGACATGATGTATATGAGGAGTTATCTGAGGACATTATGTATATTAGGATTGAGGACATGATGTATATGAGGAGTTATCTGAGGACATGATGTATATGAGGATTGAGGACATGATGTATATGAGGATTGAGGACATGATGTATATGTGGAGTTATCTGAGGACATGATGTATATGAGGATTGAGGACATGATGTATATGAGGATTGAGGACATGATGTATACGTGGAGTTATCTGAGGAAATGATGTATATGAGGAGTTATCTGAGGACATGATGTATATGAGGATTGAGGACATGATGTATATGAGGAGTTATCTGAGGAAATGATGTATATGAGGAGTTATCTGAGGACATGATGTATATGAGGATTGAGGACATGATGTATATGAGGATTGAGGACATGATGTATATGTGGAGTTATCTGAGGACATGATGTATATGAGGATTGAGGACATGATGTATATGAGGAGTGAGGACATGATGTATATGAGGAGTTATCTGAGGAAATGATGTATATGAGGAGTTATCTGAGGACATGATGTATATGAGGAGTGAGGACATGATGTATATGAGGACATGTACATGTATCTAACCTCTCTGGTGTGAAGCTGTTCATGTCATCAGTGATATGAAGTGTTCGTCCCACCAGGTGTAACTGACGGTTGAGTTCAGAAGCAGGTGGAGAAACTGAGAAGCTTCACTCTGAAGATCTTCACGTAGGAATCAATATTTAAACCGTGACTGAGTTTCAGGGTCAAACTACAGGTTAGTGGGGACATCTGCTGGTTGACAAGTGTCACTGCAGATGTCTCACCTGAGGAGGACAGCAGCAGAACAGCTACGTTACCACATCTGTTAACATGTTGGTCCTTGAGTTCAGTTGTACCATAAAAAGTACCACGTTATTATTATTATTGTTATTATTGTTATTATTACTTTTATTGTCATTTTTATTATTATATGTATTGTTATTATTATTATTATTTCCCTATCTATTATTATAATTACCATTCTACGGTAAAGAGAAGAACACTTCAAACAGTTTAGATCAGACAAACATGTGAAAACATCACCGGGATTATTTTATCTTCAGTTTCTTTCACACTGAACCTGTAGATGTTTCCGATGGTTCTTCATCATGATTAGGACTTTTATTTTGAAACAAAGTCCTGGACGTGCGATGGCGTCACTCTGTGTTACTTAACGTTTGGTTCTGGGTATAAACAGAGTGGCTGAAGTTAAGTTTCGTCACTGAGTCTGGATCTCCTCTGGATCTCCTCTGTGAATCTCCTCTGGATCTCCTCTGGATCTCCTCTGTGGATCTCAGGCGAGATGACGACCTCCCACCCCGGCTCTGCGGCCCTTGACGGGATGTACTCGCATCTGATCGAGGCCGAGGACGAGCAGCACCGCAGGACAGATGTGGAAGGTAAGAATCAGATCCAGATGTTGCGCTTCTTCTCTCCGGTTTGACTCAATAACAACATGGAACACGACTCCAGCTGCACTACGTCTCCTTCTCTTTCATGTTCACCAAACAGTGGAGAGAAGTACAGCACTTTATTTCACATCCATAGATATTTAACCTTCTTTTATTCTTTGAACCAAAGAATATTCCCAGTTTCCTGAAGCCCAACTCAAGATCAACCAATCACACGAGAAGATGAAAAGCAGCAACTCTTTTTTTATAAATGCTTTAAGCTCGAATAAATTAGGTCAAATAATCCTTTATCCGTCCACCCCGGGGACACTTGTCCATAAATCCACACAGACAACTGACAGACAACAACAACTACTACTGCTACTACTACTATTAATAATAACATTATTACTTATAATAATAATAATATGAAATCCTGAATGGGTGTATAACCTGTGATTTCTGCCTCACTTCCACACTAGTGAAAGTCATTTGTGTTGGTTAGAACATTGAGGTGCAGTCCACACACGTCCCTGAATCTGTTCTGACACGTCTCAGACACAAGTTGAACTTTTCCTTCGTGAACAAAAGGCGCCACGCTTAAAACAATTAGTGTCCAATTATTTATACAGAGTTCTGGAAGCCATGGAATTGTGTTTTTAAGATTCAAAAGCACAGTTAGAGCTCCTCGGATCCATCGTCGTGATGTAAAAAGATGTGTGATTCTCACTTTTATGATTGATTAGTGCGATGATCGTTTTTCTGATTAATAATTTGCACAAGCAGAGAAGATTCTGTTTAATTTGAGCACAAACAGAGAAAAGCATCAACATTTTGAAAAGGAGAGAACTTGTGAAAGTTGAGCTGAAGGAAGTCTCGGCCCCTCGGCTCCACTGAGGTTCCTCTGACGTCTCTGGTTATGTGAGGACCTCGTGTGAATCAAGGAACGAGACTCATTTGCTGTATATTTACTTTGTGGATTATTTGTTTTACTTTAATAAACGACCCCCCCCCCCCCTCCTCCGTCCAGTCTCCCAGGTCAGATTCCCCCCCCGGATGAGCGGCCCCGGGCCCTACCGCCTCGCCACCATCTGCCTGGCCACGCTCTGCGCCATCCTGCTGATCTCCATCATAGCCGTGGCTGCACAGGGTGAGGAGACGTCAGGTGACCGGTGCTGCTCCTCAGGGGGTTTGTTGTGGGGCTGAGGTGTGAACTGGCTCATGTCTGTTCACACCTCAGAGAGCAGGTGAACCACGAGTCTCCAGCTCTTCTGTTCTCGGACTGTTCACCTGCTCCGATGGAGGAATTCACAACTGCTGACTTTACACTTTCAGTCCAGAAAAGAGGATCTAGTGGTTTGAGTGTTGCAACACATTTTATGGAATATTAGCCAACAGTGTGTTACATGCGTGTGGTAAATGTGTGCGTGTGTGTGTGTGTGTACTTGTTACAATAACAAAGTTGCGGAGTGCAGAAGCTGAAAAGCTGATTTTGCTTTTAATAATCTCGTTGACAAAACTGCTGCCAGTTGAGTCAGAGGCTGATTTCAGACCTGATCTGAACCACTGACGTGTTCCTGACATGTTCCTGACGTGTTCCTCGCGTGTTCCTGACGTGTTCCTCACGTGTTCCTGACGAGTTCCTCGCGTGTTCCTGACGTGTTCCTGACGTGTTCCTGACGTGTTCCTCACGTGTTCCTGACGAGTTCCTCCCGTGTTCCTGACGTGTTCCTGACGTGTTCCTCACGTGTTCCTGACGAGTTCCTCGCGTGTTCCTGACGTGTTCCTGACGTGTTCCTCACGTGTTCCTGACGTGTTCCTGACGTGTTCCTCACGTGTTCCTCATGTGTTCCTCACGTGTTCCTGACGTGTTCCTCACGTGTTCCTGACGAGTTCCTCGCGTGTTCCTGACGAGTTCCTCGCGTGTTCCTGACGTGTTCCTGACGTGTTCCTGACGTGTTCCTCACGTGTTCCTGACGAGTTCCTCCCGTGTTCCTGACGTGTTCCTGACGTGTTCCTCACGTGTTCCTGACGAGTTCCTCGCGTGTTCCTGACGTGTTCCTGACGTGTTCCTCACGTGTTCCTCATGTGTTCCTCACGTGTTCCTGACGTGTTCCTCACGTGTTCCTGACGAGTTCCTCGCGTGTTCCTCACTTGTTTGTTGTGCAATAATGCTTAAAAAGTGATACCATAGAATGGTGTGCCTTTAGGTAGTCAATAAATTTGGTTATCAAAAAATAAAATATAAAACATTAATATTTAAAATATGAATCGGTTAAATGGTTCCCCAGGTAAAAACCGACCTCAGGGAGGTGGAGTCTCCTCAGAGCCACAGAAGCAGACGCAGGATGTGAACGTGACGGCTCTGACCGGCAACATCAGCGCTCTGATGCTGGAGAAGAAGCAGATGCGGGTGCAGATTGACGAGCTACTGGTCAAACTGGCCACCATCATGGCCACTAAGGGTACAAACCTTTTTAAATGGACGTGTATTTGACTTTGACCGGATGATTCTTACTGACACGTTTTCTAGTTTAATGAATAATGACGATACAAGTTGTTTCAGATTCATGGTATGAATCAAAGTGTGTTTGTGTTCTTCTTCAGCTCCTGAGGTGATCAAACCGACCGAGGCCGCCATCGTCTGCCCCGTGGAGTGGCTTCTCTTCAACAGCAGCTGCTACCTCATCTCCAGACTGTCCAGGAGCTGGCCTGAGAGCCAGTCGTACTGCGAGAGCCGAGGGGCTCACCTGGCCATCATCCACTCGGCCGAGGAGCAGGTTCGTCACAACACCTCAGCTGCTGGTAGAACATGAACATAACATCAACTGTTAATCAGGGATGAACCTGTAGAACATGCTTTATCCTCCTCAGACGTTCCTGTGGGATCTCCTTCCCAGAGGCCACTGGAACGCCTTCTGGTTCGGGATCACTGATGAGCAGACGGAGGATCAGTGGAAATGGGTGGACGGATCTCCACTGGTCGGAGGGTAGGTTCATGGATTCAGCAGCTTGTGAAGGACTCAGTGAGTTGGTGGCTTTGGTTGTTCAGAGGATTTCTCTTCTCTCCAACGTGCTGAGGGAGCTTCTTGTTGCCTTCGTCCAAAGAACTTAGAACTTTGTGGATTTCTCTGAATTTCTGTTTCTGAGTTTTTTCTCGAGGTGAATCGTCTGAGGTTCTGACCTCGACACAGAAACATCACAATGTTGTTCTCTATCTCTAGCTCGTTTAAAAAATCCCCTTGTTTACAGAACTCTTCACCCTCGTGTTCCATGACACTGAGAGTCCGTCACTTTTAAACCCCTCTTTCCATTTCCACGTGAATCCACTCAAATTACAACTAGAATGTATTTTTCAAAAAGGCCTGAAGAGCAAAGAGGACCAGAAGGAGAAGAGACTTCAGAAGAAGCTTCGAAAGAGATTTGAGACAAATTCACCAGAAGCTTTGACCATTTAAAAAAAAGACTGAGCTTTTGCCCCAAACTGGTTTTCTGGCTCCAGATTGTCTGAGACACACAATCCGACTGACCGATGGACCCTGTTAAACATTGACTGGTCACAGACCAGCAGCCGTCAGTGCAGGTTTTGATGATATTAGTTCCAGATGTGAGAGAACACCTGGAGGGGGGCAGCTGACCTGTGACCTCTGACCTCTGATGAAAAGCAAAGAGAGAGGAGCTGAAATATGGGACACAGATGTTTGTCTTCTGTTTTCTATCCTCTGTGTTTACTTGATGTTTCTGAAACCATCAGATTTTTCTTCCTCATTTTGAAAATATTTTCTGATGACCGATCTTTTGTCGTCCCTCTTGTGGCCCCTCGTTCCGTCTCTTCCTCTTTTCCCGACTCTGCTCTGCTGTTTCACAAGGATTTGACATATACTTTAATATCTTTATTCAATACTGTGCAACTTGTATAATCCATATCCACATTTAATAATTCTACCGTAAAGAGTAAGATTTCCGTTGAATCACTGGGTGTTTATGGATGAATTGACTGAGTCGTTGAATCTTCTGTCCTCACTCCAGTTTCTGGGAAGTGGGCGAACCCAACAACCACATCAACGAGGACTGTGGCTACATGATCAAAACGCGGGTGCTGTCGCGAGTGGCCGTGAGGAGCTGGTACGACGCCCCCTGCAGCATGCCCCTGCCCTACATCTGTGAGAAGGAGATGGGCGCCGGGGGCAGCACGGCCATCCCACACTGAGCCGCCGAGGGAACCAGGCGCTGGCTCCTGAGGGTTTCACAAACGCCTGCAGCTACAGATATCTTACTTTCTTAAGTTTCTTTCAAAACCTCAACTTTTAATTCACGTTAGTTTGATATGAAGACATTCCGATGTTGATCTTTCCTGAAACAATGGACTCATTAAAAGTTTGGCTGCTGTTTAACTTAGTGTCAGAGAACGGGACTAAAGAGGAAATGTGAAGCAGTAGAAAACTGTATTTAGTCTTAAATGTCGGTAAAGTAAGTAAAGTAATCAAATTATTTTACTAGTTTGTGAAATAAAGGACGTTATTTTCCACTTCTGATATGTACGTAGGAAAAAGCAGGAACTGTGCCTAATATCATCACCACATCAATATTGATTTACAATTAATTAAGTGTGAATATTAACCTATTATAAGAAAATAATTCTAACCGAATCCTTGTTTCTTTTTTACTTGACTTTCATCATTTCACTTTGGCATTTAACACCATTCTTATGAATAAATCATAAATTTGAATAATTACCACTTTCCTTAGAATCTCTTATTTGTTTAAAATCAATATAAGTAAATGAATGAAAGAAAGAATATCATTCAGATTTGAATGGTTAGTCTCCACCTGGTGGTCACATGGTTTACTAATTACTTGTAATTGTACATATATAATATATGTTTTATATAACATGTCTTATTTTTACACGCTTGTATCTGAGAATTTCTAAATCCGGGATTCAAGATAACTTTTTTATGTTTTGATGTTTTTCTAACATGCTTGTGTTTAATGGTTTAAGGCTTAATGTCAAAATCAATTTGTTTTCTCATGTTTATTTGTTAGTTTTATAAAAACATGTTCACTAACTGTAAATGTAATCGTCGAATAAAATCTGAAATACTGAAAAGTAAATCAATACTGAAAGATAAACTATCCTCTTATCATTTAATGGATGAAAAACACAACCTTGTTCAACCTGAGAGTTGACTGTTCTCTGTAATGTTGTTGTTGGCCAGCAGGTGGCGCTGCTCGAACAAACAACCTTCAGTCAAGTAGAGATTCCAGTTTTCCTGCTGCTGGAGTTTTAGACCTTTCAAAGTAAAAGCATAATCAGTCTCTAACACATTCATTTACATTTATTCATCATCTGAATTATTTAGTCTTTTGATAATTTTAAGTTAATATGTGTTAATGAGTTTAAAGAGTTCATCTTCTAATTAACTACATGAAACACGATGCAGGATAATAATTGGACACAATCTATCTGTGTGTTTATTTGTAATCTGAGTATTTCTCCTTTGAACAAATCTACCGTCTTCAGGGTTTTTGTCAAACAGAAATCACAGAATCAGAAACATCTTCATGGTTCCTGGTCGGTTCCTCTCTGAGCTGCTGGAGCCTCGTTCCACATCTTCTCGCCCACTGAGCGAACAAGTCAAAGGTAGAGAGAGGAGGGGACGGTTTGATCTGCTGCTTCCCTCCTGAGCTCGTTACCACAGGGAGTTATCAGGAAGCCAGCTAGCCCTCTTCTGTCACCCTTCATTAGGCTGGATTACAGGCCCACGACTTACCCGGAGGAGGAAGGAGAAACTCCCGGCTCGTTACTCGCTCGCTGTCATAACGTCCAAACACTGAGGAACCAGAGGAACCAGAGGAACCAGAGGAAAACTCCAGGTGACCACTAGAGAAGACCGGAGTCGCTGAGTCATTAAAAACCATCTGCTGTAGTTGTCCCTCTTTCTTTCATGTGTGGTTTCACCAGAATATTAAATCATGTTCACCTAATATTTAGATTCATAGACTTACTTGTGTTGTGTTTAATTCTAAAGCAGCTTCACAGTGTTGATACCACAAAGACTTAAATTACTTGATCTGGGAAGTTTGACTCACAGAATTCCTTATTTAATTATTAATCCTCCTGGTGGAATAATAAATATGATTTTGTTTAGCTGTAATACTGTTGTGAGGCGACCTCTAGTGGCTGAAGTTAGGGGATGTTAGTTAAAGGAGCGACCGAGCCGGATGTTCGAATCCCGTGTGAAAAGAAAAGTCAGCGTTGTTTCTTTTATTCTTATATTTCTTAAGGTAACCAGAAGTCTGGTTTATCTGACACGTGTAAACTCATACGAGGCTTGAGACGAACGTCCTCTAAGGTCGTGCCTGTTGAAGGACGTGTCTCTGCGTCTGCAGCTCCTCTACGGTCCTTGTGACCTACGTCCATTTTGTTTTATTCAACACATTTCCAGCCCAGTGTTCATATTGATCCATTAATCCAGCTCCTACAAATCAGCAAATCATTCAGACAGAAAATATGTATTTGATCTTCTTGTATGACTGACACGATCCTGAGCAGGAGGTTGTTAGTGCCTTGCTCCAGGGCACTAATGGACCCTGCAGGCGTTTAACCTGTGAGCGTTTGACCGACAAGTGAAACCGACAGGTCTCACCAGGTTCTGAAGCGCTGATGTCGCTGCATGATGTCAACGAGGCCTGAGCCAGAACCTGCTGCTAAAACCAGAGAGGCTTAATGTGAAAGTCAAACTCCAGCGATGAGCTCAGCAGGAGGCCGTGATGCAGGAGGGGCGGAGCCAGAGCTTAGAGCTGGAACCAGGCAGCGTTACCTGAGCAGCCGAACATCTGCCGGCTGTCTGAACATCTGGACAGAGGGACGAGCGACATCGTGACGCTCGTCAGTTCAGATCTCGTTCTTTATATCAGCGAGTCCTCTGTCATCACGTCCTCTGCAGACGGATGGAGACGGAGCTCTGGGTGAAGGAGGTGTCCAGTGACCTTTGACCTCTTATACCTGTTGTACACCGATGTCACGGGTCGACGCAGGGTTCCTAAACGACTTCTTTCCCAGTAGAGGAGTTTCTGTTTGTTCCACCGGTGAGTCATCTGACATAGGAGGGAATAAACCAATGAGTCCATGTGATCGGGGCTTTGACCAAGAGGCTGAAAATCAAGCCTAAATATCCCAAACTGAATTATGAGGATGTACTCCCACATACTGAGGGAGGGGGGGGGGGGATCTATAACAGATATAGCTGCCAGCCACCAGGGGGCGATTAGGACACTTTGGCTTCAGCTTTGGGAGCTGACATGTCGTCCATCCTTCTTCATTCTTTGTTCTATCTTTATGATTCTGATTATTAAAGCTTTTCACTGTGGATCAATGCTCCTCTGATTGACATAATGTCCAACTGTTACCTAAGTGGAGGTCCCCACCTTTCATAGAGGAAGAGGGCAGATTAGAGGACGTCGGGGGGGGGGGGGGGGGCGGACCCAACGAGATGATCCCTCATCTTAGACCAATACCTGCTCCTCCTCGTGTGGTCACTCATGTGCTGTGTCACTTTCTCCTCCTGTTTCTCCTCCTCGCTCCAGATCTGGAGGAACTATTATCTCCAAACCTTCCAAATATGAACTCATTTTTCACCTCAGTCTCTGGACCTCTTCTTCTCTGCAGCTGATTGTCACGTGCGTCCGTCCTCGTTTCAATCGGAGGCAGAACTCACTGCATCTTGATTCTTGATCCACTTTCCATCTCGGGCCTCGGCGTGTTTCAGGTGTGACGCACGTTTAGGCTGAACTGCTCTAATTCTCTAACGAGATTGGCCGTCCCCGGATATCCCATTAGACCCTGATTAACTGGGCTCAGCTCATTAGCTCGGACAAACCAATTCACCTCTGTCAGCCTCAGACCTCCAGCCCGGCTGCTGCGTCCAGACAGAGGAACATGTGCTGCAATGCAACGAATCAGGCGCCAGCTCACCGGCAGAAACACAAGGAAATGCAATCACTGCATCTTCCTCTTAAACCAATCAAGCCTCACTTAACTGTATTTAAACTTTTAATTTGCAGCTTGAACTCAATAAGCCTCAATAAAACAAGATGTATTTGTGTTCTTTTATATTTGATTCCCATGTTTGTTCACGTCCCTCAGACGTCCACATTTCATCTCTACCTGTTCCCTTTCTCCTCCGGCCTCCCTCCTTCATTCTTCACCTGCTCTTGTCTTTTGACCTCATAACCTGATTTTCTTTCTCCAATCGGTTTACCTGCCTCCTCTCTCCTCCCTTTCTCTCTCTCTCTCTCTCTCTCTCTCTCTCTCTCTCTACCTCTCTCTCGCTCTCCTTGCCTCTCTATTTCCATCTTTGAGCTTTATCCCTTCATCCCTTATCTCCTTCATCCCCTCCAATCCTCATCTGCTCTGCGCTGTGGAGGAAGGGAGACAGAAAGAGAGAGTTTTTACAAGCACAAGCTACGAGAGCGTCGGAGGAGCCAGTGAGCAGGTGGTGCACCCTGGGATTGTGGGATCTAAACAACATTGAAGGGGGAACGTGGAGCCGGAAGAGTCTGGGAACCGGTTCAGAGGAACAGGAGGAACCACGTTGTGAGTGGAAAAGGTGAGTTTCTCCTTTTTCTCTTGTTCTTCTCTTCCAGAGCTTCATTTGGAGAAACACTGAGCTGCGTCTTGTCATTGTTAACGGAGAGAGTTCAAAGAAAGAAAGTGAGTTTTTTCTTTGTGTGAGATTTTAAAACCAGCAGGAGGATTTTTACTTCAATGTGCAAAACGGCAATTTATGAGAAACTTATGTGGAATCTTCTGCCTGCAAACTACTTATTGCCTTTGCAGTGATTTTGCAGAAACAGAAGTTTTCCTCCGTCACTCTTGAGTTGTTTTCAAGAAGGCAGCCAGCATCTTGCACACAGACTCTGCTTGAGTCTCTAAATATTGAAACACTGGTTTCTCTCATGCGGTAGAATGATTGATGGGTCCTGTCCGAGGCTGTCATGATTCCTTTAACCCTCTGAAGGTGATCTTTGGATTGTAGGGAAGCTGCTAAAGAGGATTGGTGCTTCAGGTGTAGCAGCAGTAAGCTGCAGCCTGATCTTTCACATGAGGCCAAACCTCCACCAGCTTCCTGCCTCCATAGTTTCCAAAGCTGCAACTGCAAAGTTCCCAGCGAGGAAAACTTCCAGACATGTTTCAGCTTTGGGAAAATCCTTTTCACAGTCAGATGTTCATGGAGATGTAGAGGCCTCATCTTCATTTCCCATCACATGAGAGAAGGGGACGGTGGAGGAGGAGCTCCCTGACGTTTGGACCGTCCACACCCTCCCTCTCCCTCTGATCCCGAGGTAAAGAGCAGTCAGTAATCGGATGACAGGAGATTTGAGCGGTAAAGCTTCCCTCAAGATCTCCTGCCGGGATTTAAAGGCCTGTAACAGCCCGTCCCAAACCTCCATCCCCTTCCACTGGCCCTCCTGTATCCTCCATCCTCCACTCTGCACCCTGCACCCTGCAGCATGCACCCTACACCCTACACCCTTGACCCTTGACCCTGCCACAGGTACATGCACATAGGCCACATCCTAAACCTTCACCTGTGCTCTGGATCCTGTGCGGCCTCAAGTTTCCCCTCAAAGATTCCTTCTAATTAAGCATCAGGCGTCAAGTGTGTCAGCAGCTCAAACTCCAACATTAAGTAATTTAAAACGATATAAAATCATGTTCTGCAAAGCTTTGTAATGTTTTCCCCGACTTGTTGCATCTGGTATTCATGTTGCAACAGGATTTTAAACAACAGGAGGTTGAAGCTCTTTGTTCTTTTCTTCATTTACTGCATCGTGCATCTTTGAATAAGGAACCTGGTTTTGTGTGAACATCACGTGACGCCAGGGCCGGGTCTAGGCAGGGGCAAGAGGGGGCCTGGCCCCCTCAAATAAATGTTGTGCCCCCTCAAACTAAATAGGGTTAGGGTTAGGGTTAGGCACAATGCCCCCTCAAGATTTGTGGCTGCCCCCTCATACATGCCTGTCTAGACCCGGCCCTGCGTGACGCTCGGTGAACTCTCCTGATTACCATCGATTAGCATTAAACAAAGTTCCTTGGCAATGGGCAGAGTTGTGCTGGCAGGTAATTGGTGTTAAATTGGTCCCACGTCAGCATCCTCTTACAGAGCATTAGGTCCATTCAGTGTCAGCACGCAGGGAAACCAACCAACAGGTAGAAGGACAAAGGGTCTTATATAAGAACTTATATAATTTAAAGCATTAAATAGTTTACACAGCTTGTGTTTCACCAAGAATAACGTTTAAAAAATAAAAAACGCTTCGTACAGACTGACGTCAAAATGTCCGACACCAAAGATGATGAAAGACATCTTGAATGAAAGAACACGAGACCGTTCATGGAAACTAAAAGAGGAGATTTTATTGTTTGGATTTTCTGATTATTTTAATGTTTATTGAGCATAAAACCTCAGCAGCATTCAGAAAAAAACGATAATGTCCAGGGACTCATACACTGCTCACCTTACACGATAGAATATTGATTAGCTTAAGCTTCCTTCCTTTCTTCTTTCCTAACTTCTTCCCTTTCTCCTTTCCTTTAGCTTAATTCCTTTCCTGCATCCTTCCATTTCCCTTCCTGTCCATGCAGAGCGTCTCCCCTCATCTCTCCATCTGCTCCCTTCACACCTTCACACCACACGAGTTTGAGAGCTAACAGTGTTACAACTTTGCCGGATTACAGCCGTCAGGTCCGTGTCTAATCTTCACCGGAGACTCGATGTCAGTGATCAGGATCAAGGTGTCAGGGTCAGTGATGTTCAGAGCTGACCTCAGGGGGAAGTCCTGTCCTGTCAGGGTCACACACGAGGACACACAAGGACACACAAGGACACACGAGGACTCAAGTCGTCTTAAAGACAAACTGGAACAACAAACATCCCTGTGACCCGTCCAACCTCCTGTCTGTGCAGAGACTGTCCACCAGAATAACAGTTTCCTCCTCTTCCATCTTTTCTCTCGTCCGACAGTCGCAGCTTCGTTTCCCGTCAGTCACATCCTCATCAACCGACGCCATGGCAGCTGAGAAAGCTGAAATAGATGCCCTGAAGAAGGAGTGCGATGGCCTCCGTGTACAGATCGAGGTGAGCGCCCCCTGCAGGTGAAACATGACCTCCCCGATCACAGGAAACAGGAGTTCAATGTTAAACTGTTGAATGTTCCACGGGGAACTATCCATCAATTGATCAATCACAATGTGTTTGTACATCACTTTCCATATGAAGAATGTAACACAAAGTGATTCACAAAAGTAAAGAAAGAAAAAGAATACAACTACACACTCATCTGCTCCATTCATGCTCAGAACAATAATAACAGGAAGTGACGTAACGTTGAGATGGATCTCAAATTAGCAACAAGGAAACTTAAAGACACGTAAACAAAGATAATGAAACACAGACAGAAAGTTAAACTTCCTCACTGACCTCTCCCCCCCCCCCCCCCAGGCGGCCCGTAAGGCTGTGAACGATGGCAGCATGAGCTCGGCAGCAGGGGGCGTCGACGCCGTGGGCCGAGTCCAGCTGAAGCTCAGGAAGACGCTCAAGGGTCACCTGGCCAAGATCTACTCCATGCACTGGTCAGCTGACTCCAGGTGAGGACGCCGTCCACCCCCCCCCCGGGCGCCTGTTTACGATCAATGGCTGTGTGTATATAACATGGACAATGCAGTTCCACCTTCTCCTGTTGTAGAACATGAAGCTAAAATACCTGTGATCCAGGTGCCGCCATCTTGTGCACGAGTCGGTCTCAGCTGTCAATCACGACGCCTCGGCTCCGTTTCATATCATCAAATAACAAATAAAACCAAACTGATCAGAAGCACTTGAACAAATAACATCAAATAACAGATTCTTTAGTTTGGTCCATGTCCCATCTGCTAACATGGAGGAGCCGGGGTTTATGACCTGTACTGCAGCCAGCCACCAGGGGGCGAACTAGATCTGTTAGCTTTACTCTTGTGGAGCTAAAAGTTAGCTCAATGAGTTAGCTTTACTTTTAAGCTAAGTCGAAATGATGTTTGATGAGTTTCACAATCGGTGCCGTGTTGTTGTTGTTGTTGTTGTTGTTGTTGTTGTCTTAAATCTACGTTTAACGTTTCAAAGTGTGAATATTTGATCGAGTCTCGTTCAAACTGTTTCCTGGTGTGTCGCAGGTCAATGGTCAGTGCATCACAGGACGGGAAGCTGCTGGTCTGGGACGCCTTCACCGGCAACAAGGTGAACCATCTCATCTCATAGAACATATATCATCTCTCTGTATCATATTAAAATCTGTTTATCACACAAAGTACGACTGGTCCTCACAAAGTGTGCAAAACAAACAGTGATGACAAAGCTGCTACGACATATTAAAGAGTTGTTTTATTCCAACTTTCATTTTAAAATGTTCAACTTTCAAGTTGAGTCTGAAGTTTAAAGTTTGAATTCTTTAAATGCAAGATTGAGATCTTGGATTCAAAAGGTTTAAATTATGATTTTTATATTTTAAAGTTGGAATTTTAAAGTTTCAAGATATTACTTTGTAGTTCTAAACATCACTGGTGCAACAATCCGTCTTGATGTTGAACTTCATGGTTTAACTGAGTTACTGGTGACCACACTGGTTGGTGAAACTGGTTGGACTAGTGAACTGTCCCCAGCTTCTCATCCTCCAACAATCCCAGTAGTCTGTCAGTGATGTTTTCAACCTGTCAGGAATAAAACTTACATTACTAAACAATTTAAAAGTTGTGGCCTTTTTCTTGTGTTGAACGTTGTAACACGTTCAGAGTTTGTAAACTGGCTGAACTGGTTTCCCCTCCCAGCTGATCGCCGTCCCACTGAAGTCGGCCTGGGTGATGAGCGTGGCCTTCGCCCCCTCTGGGAACCTGGTGGCCAGCGGAGGTCTGGACAACATGTGCACCGTCGTCAACATCAAGGCCGCCAGCCCCAAGACCCTCAGGGAGCTGGACGCACACACAGGTGAGGAGGAGGACGCTCAGGGGGGACGGACGGATGAGGACACTGACTAAACACCCACTTGTCTCCTCCTCGTCCTCCCAGGTTACCTGTCCTGCTGCCGCTTCCTGAGCGACACTGAAATCCTGACGGCCTCCGGTGACACCACCTGGTGAGTTCAGCGTTCATCCATGACCTTTGTGAATTTCTTTTATTCGTCCGATCTACTCACACGTGTTCACAGCGTCTGTTGAGAAAACAAAACACCATCACACACCATGCAGGAGGGACTCACTCAAAACTAGAATTATAAATAAAAGAAATACGTGTGGACGGTGAGAGCAACCCAGTGTCTCCTGCCTCCCCCCCTCACCCCCCCCCCCGCCCTGCCCTCAGCTGCCTGTGGGACCTGGAGACCGGGAAGCAGAAGATCATCTACACCAATCACATCGGAGACTGCATGTCGCTGGCTCTCTCCCCCGACACCAACACCTTCATCTCTGGAGCCTGCGACTCCCTGGCCAAGCTGTGGGACCTGAGGGAAGGGACCTGCAAGCAGACCTTCAGTGGACACACCAGTGACATCAACGCCATCCAGGTGAGGAGCCACACAAACAACACACACACAACACACACACACACACACACACACACACACACAGACACACACATATAAGCCTCTGATCAGAGAGCAGCTTCAACTTCAACGACTCATCCCGTCCTTCTGGATCCTGTGGATGTGAACAGAGGTGTCGTCAAGTTAGCAACACATGATCATCTAAAGGGGGGATCTGGAGTGTTGTCTTCTTCATCTTCCTCTTCCTCTTCCTCTTCTTCTTCCTCTTCCTCTTCGTCTTCTTCCTCTTCCTCTTCCGCTTCCTCTTCCTGTTCTTCTTTTTCTACTTCTTCTTCTTCTTCTTCTTCTTCTTCTTCTTCTTCTTCTTCTTCTTCTTCTTCTTCTTCTTCTTATTCTTCTTCTTCGTCCTCTTCCGCTTCCTCTTCCTCTTCCTCTTCCTCTTCCTCTTCTCCTGTTTAATTCTGTCTCTACTTCCTGTGATTGGTCCAAAAGTCCAAACTATCCAACAAGGTGTCTTAACTCTGGAACAGAACCAGGTTCAGTTTGATCCAGACCCAGAACTCCTCTTCTGATCTGAGGAACCTCTCACACCTGATGTTCAGGTTCACACTGAACTGAAGAGTCTGAAGCTCTGAACCAGGTGTGAACGAGTCCTGAGTCTGAAGCAGATCACGTGTATCGGTCTGAGAGACGATGGAAACTGGAACCAGTGTATTCCGTGTGTCTGCTGGGAGCAGATCCTGTATCCCATGAGGATCAGTTATAACCAAGCAGATCCTTTCTTCTCCTCCTCCCTCGCTCCTCAGTTCTTCCCCAATGGAAACAACTTCGTCACCGGCTCCGACGACACTTCCTGCAAGATGTACGACCTGCGCTCTGACCAGGAGGTGATGAACTACCAGGACAGCAGCCTGAACGCCGGCGTCACGTCCGTGGCTCTGTCCAACTCCGGCCGCCTCGTCTTCGCCGGCTACGACGACTTCAACTGTCACATCTGGGATTCTCTGAAGGGAGAGAAAGTCGGTGAGTGAACCACGAACAGACCTCCTGTAGCTGCTCGGAGGAGAAGGAGCAGTTTAGAGTTTGTCTGAGGAAAGAAAAGAAAATCATCCTCTCCCCTTTCCTCCCTGTTCTTCCTCCTCCTCCTCCTCCTCTTCCTCCTCCTCCTCTTCCTCCTCCTCCAGGCGTTCTGTCCGGCCATGACAACAGGGTGAGCTGCACCGGCGTCCCTGAGGATGGGATGGGAGTCTGCACAGGATCCTGGGACAGTTTCCTCAAACTGTGGAACTGAGGCTTCCCGGCGGAGGAGAAACCCCAGGAGGAGGACGAGCAGGGGGGGGAGGAGGTAGAGGAGGAGACGTGGGGTTGGGGGAGAGCAGACCTTCCTCTCTTTCTCTCTCCCTCTCCACCTCCTCCTTGTTCACGTATGCAAAGCGAGAGTCTGTGAGTGAGTCCGTTGTGTAAATGGCATCAGGCGTCAACAGTGAGTGATGCATCCCACTCTATGTGCACCAGTTTCATTACATCCAGACCAGAATTTAAAAAAATAAAAACGTTGATAAAAAATAGTGCGTTATTCAAAATGAGCAGAAAATAAGCTCCTATCGATGTCAATTAAACACGTAGATGTTTGACAATAACAGAGAAAGAACACAAGTTGAAAGTGAGGCTGTAGCATTACAGATTTATTTTTATCGTCTTTGACCTGCACTTATTTAGATGAAATATCGATATGTACATTTATTTCTATTTTAGAGATTTAACTCACTAGGATGAAGAGTCGATGTACAGTGTCTTTTCTTTTTTTTTGGCTGCACATATCCACAGTGTATGTGTCTGGTCAAGGTACGGCCGCCATCTTGGGTCCCCTGCTAACCACCAGCAGCCTTTGATCCAAGATGGCCGCTGCCGTTTCCCCGTCTCACCTGTGAAAATCCGACGCTGTGTAAACACTCTGTAAAAAACCTGTAAACTGTATTTTACTCCCCCGGGTTCAGCTGCATTTTGTAGTACTTTTACACACGTGTGCAGTTCCTCTGTAAAAAGACAAAATGTTTGTTGAAAATCTTTATAATAAACATAGAATTCTGCATTAACACCATGTCCGACTCTGTGTGTTTGTGTTTAGTAGCTCGAAAGTCGTGTTTTTAAGATAGGGTGTAATTTTAGGTGAGTCCAACAGGGGGGGGGGGGGGGGGATTCTTCTCAGCAACATATCCCAGAATTCATTGCGTTTGCTAATGAAGCTTTTATTAAAACCTTCTCGATGTGGTTCGACCTTTTCAAACTGAGGTGACGCCTCTGAATTGTGACACAGCTACAGACTGCAAATAAAGATGGACGACTCGACAGCTGCCTCAAGTGAAGCCAGACTGTCTCCATCGCCCCCTGGTGGCTGCCTGCAGAACAGGTTATAATCCTGGTGGAAGACATTAAATGAATGTTTGTGAAATATGTTTTTTGCGATTTGTTCTGATCAGTTTGGTTTGAATCAATTATTTGATGATTAAAAATGAGCTCAGACGTCATGATTGACAGCTGAGGCCGACTCCATACACCACAATAACAATTAAAAACTTTATTAACTTTATTTAACACAGTTATAAAGTGCTTTGCAAGTTGACAATGTAAAACTGAACAGTAAACAATGTGAAACACTGACAATTGTTTACTGTTCACTTCTTTAAAGATCAAAGAGCATTAGAGCAATGATACGAAAATAAATAATGTTACAGGTGAGAAAAGAGTAAAAACAAGTTCAAATAAAAATATGAAAATTATTTAAATCGTTGGAAATTTGTGTTTAAAAGGATTTAAGATAAGATAAAATAAGATAAGATAAGATAAAATGATTTATTGATTGATTGATTGATTTTTAGAAGAAGTTGAAAAGTAGTGAGCAGCTTTGGATCATCTACAAATTCAAACATATTCAATTGTTATTATTGTCTTTTGAAATACTTGGAGTATAAAGTATAAAAGTAATCTAGTAGTTATTAGTGACTGTCAGCTCAGGGCTGGAGGACGTGATGGAAACAGCAGGGGGCGGTGACGCACCTGCAGGGGAGCTGTTGATGTCACCTGACACACACACACACACACACACACAGAACCACACACACAGACACACTCACACTCACTCGCACACCGGCCGGTCTCCGTCCCTGTCCCGGTTCTCCTCCTCTTCCTCCTCCTCCTCTTCCTCCGCCTCTCACCGGGAACCAGCCGCTCCCAGTCCGTCATGTCGACCCGGAGCTTCTTCGTGGGAGGAAACTGGAAGATGAACGGAAACAAGGAGACTCTGTGCGGGTTGATGGAGAACCTGAACACCGCTGAGCTGCCGGAGCTCACCGGTGAGGGGGGGGAGTGTGTGTGTGTGTGTGTGTGTGTGTGTGTTTGTTATTATCTAAGTACATTTACTCAGATTCTCTGCTGAAGAACAATTTGATACTTGAAGTTTATGTGATTATTTCCGTTTCCTGTCATTTTGTACTTTACACATTATTTACATTTTTATTTCGTGGTTATTTTTCAAAATAAGAGTCTGGCTCCGGCTCCTGTAACCCGCTCTCCATTCCAATGATTTAATTTGTCGAGGTTGTTCTTAGACGTATTAAAGATGGACGACATGACGGCTCCCTCACAGTGAAGCCAAAGCATCTCCGCCGCCCCCTGGTGGCCGGCTGCGGTGTAGCATCGTTTCAGGTGGATTTCAGGAAGAGGAGATGAAACGTGGGCCTCACCCTGAGCCTGTGTTTCAGAGGTGGTGTGCGCGGCGCCCTCCGTCTACCTGGACTTCGTCCGCTCACGTCTGGATCCCAGGATCGGCCTCGCGGCTCAGAACTGCTACAGAGCGTCCAGGGGGGCGTTCACCGGAGAGATCAGGTACCTGACGTGTCCTCCTACAGAGCAACAAACACACTTTCACACGGGGTTTTATCTTAACACCATCAAGGAAGTTAATGTAAGTACAGTTTGATTTCCAATTTGAATATGTAAAATCCACCGTATCATGTGTGTCGCCCCCTGCTGGCAGCCCGGACATGATAAAGGACTGTGGGGCGGACTGGGTCGTCCTGGGACACTCGGAGCGCCGCCACGTGTTCGGGGAAAGTGACGAGCTGATTGGACAGAAGGTGAGACGCCCCCTGTGAGGTTTGAAGGTCGATGAGAGGCAGGTGACATGTTTCCATCCTGGTTCTCAGGTGGCCCACGCGCTGGAGAGCGGCCTGAGTGTGATCGCCTGCATCGGGGAGAAGCTGGAGCAGCGAGAGGCCGGGACCACCGAGGAGGTCGTGTTCACTCAGACGCAGGTGATCGCAGGTGAACATCACTAACATCATTAACACTATTAACATTATTAACATCATTTTACTTCATATTCTTGTTTTCTTTTTGCTCTCAGATTTCTCCACCTTTATGTATATCGTCTTTATCTCAGTTTCAATATCCTCATGGATACCCCATCGTGTTAAATGTCAGGATATGAATTGTGTTGTGTTTTTGTGTTGCAGAGAATGTGAACGACTGGGAGAAAGTGGTGCTGGCGTATGAGCCTGTGTGGGCGATCGGCACGGGGCAGACAGCGACTCCTGAACAGGTACCAGAGAACACACAAGTTCAGCAACACAAAAATAACCACAAATGATAACTGTTTGTTTTAACTGTGTGTGTGTGTGTGTGTGTGTGTGTGTGTGTGTCCAGGCTCAGGAGGTCCATGAGAAGCTGAGGGCGTGGCTTAGAGCCAACGTCTCTGACCACGTGGCCGACTCACTGCGCATCATCTACGGAGGTCAGTGACGCTTCTTCTTTATGGATCATAAAGCTCCGGACGCACTGGGGGCGGGGATTCAGTTTGATTGACAGCTACTACCGTCCAATAGTTGATCAAACTGAAACCCTGAAGCCTGAGAGACGACCAGAGGACCTTTGAGACGAGACATGTCCCTGACTGGTCCTGCTTCTGTCCGTCCTCAGGCTCGGTGACGGGAGAGAACTGCCGGGAGCTGGCGTCTCAGGGCGACGTGGACGGGTTCCTGGTGGGCGGAGCCTCCCTGAAACCAGAGTTTGTCGACATCATAAACGCACGTGTGTAACGGACGCAGGTTCCATCAGGACCGATGAGAGAACCAGGTTCAGATCCTCACGTGTGTTCACGTCCCTGTGTCTGCAGAGTGTTAGGTAAATAAATGTCACACATTTGTGGGAATTTAGCTTTTAGTTTATTTATCATATTTATAGTTAATCTACTTTTTGTTGTTTCTATAATTTAAACTTTATTCTCAGGCTTTAAAAGTCCTTTTACAGGTGTTGTGTGTTTTAAAACACATGTTGTCATGTTGTGTACTTCAGCGACAGAAGCTCAGACAGAATTAAATGAATCACATAATATTAAAAAAAATCTATAATATATAATATTAGAATCTGTGTTTCAGGGGCTTTTATTGTGAAACAATAGATTAATTCTGCACTTTGCTGTTGTGTGTCTAACTCTTGATTTATGACCAATGTAATAAATAAACTAATAAATGAATGAAAGGACAAAGTTTTGTGTTTGTTGTTTTATTTGCTGCGTCGCTGCATCATCTCGTCCACACTTTAGTTTTTACAACAAATAACCTTGTTTGTGTTTCGGATGAAGCTCCTGAGGAAAGCACAACGAACACAGACACACAAAACAACACAAACACATTTTTTTTTAACTGTGATCGAAATTTTAAATTACCATCTTTTATTATTTCACATATTTTCACATTATTTTCAATGACAAGCGTTTTTGTTCGTTCATTTATTCTTCATTTTCCACGAAGCTAATTCTAGGGACATTCAGGAGGAACCGAAGAAACAAGGAGGTTTAGATCTTTTTTTTCTTCTTCAGACACAGATTCAAGCATGAAGGACAAATAATCAAAATCACATCAGGAAGAAAAACAGAATCCGACTCGACGAGAAGAAAAGTAGACGGAGAGCGAAGAGGAGAGACGAGGAGGAGAGACGAGGAGGAGAGACGAGGAGGAGAGACGAGGAGGAGAGACGAGGAGGAGAGACGAGGAGGAGAGATGAGGAGGAGAGACGAGGAGGAGAGATGAGGAGGAGAGACGAGGAGGAGAGATGAGGAGGAGAGACGAGGAGGAGTGCAGGTGTCTCAGTGTCCAGGAGACAGTGGGACAGGGAGGACACACGTGTTCGGGTGTTGTGTAGTTGTCACTCAGTCGGAAACGGCCGAGTTGTGTTTCTGCATCGTACATTAATGTTTGATTCTCTTTCAGTCACGTGATTCACACGATTCTATCATTTCTCTACTTATTCATTTCTGCTCTTACAACAATAATCTGGATTTTTGCAGCTCTGTCCTCTTTAAAACTACAGTAACAGTGCATGTCTGGCTTATAAATGTTATATGTTCATATTATTCCCCTGCATGTGCGTGAGCGTGTGTTGCATCTGTCGACTCTGTGCATGTGTGTGTGTGCAGCATCGTCTTCCTACACATTTAAAGTCCAGTGCATATTTTATCTTTGTCTTTTTTTTGCTTGGCTCTTTAGCTTGTGTGTTTTTTAATGAATCTTTCTTTGTACATGGCTCATTCCCTGTTTGTCGTGTCTTAGTGTGTCAGTGTGTGTGAGTGTGTGTGAGTGAGTGTGTGAGTCTGTGTGAGTGAGTGTGTGTGAGTCATTCATCCGTCCATCTGTCGGTTTTCACAGTGCACTGGGGTTCCTGAAGTTATGACCTGCGAAGCGAGCCTGGTCGCCCAACTCCTCCTCAATCCTGCAGAGAAGAGAGGAAGACAAAAAGAAGGGACGATGTGTGAGAGGAGGAAGACAAGATGAAGAGGAAGAGGAAGAGGAAGACGAAGAGGAAGACGAAGACGAAGAGGAAGATGAAGAGGAGACAAAGAGAAGGGACGATGTGTGAGAGGAGGAAGACAAGATGAAGAGAAGATGAAGACAAGACAAAGAGAAGATGAAGAGGAAGAGGAAGACGAAGAGGAAGACGAAGAGGAGACAAAGAGAAGGGACGATGTGTGAGAGGAGGAAGACAAGATGAGGAGAAGATAAAGACAAAACAAAGAGAACAGGAAGAGGAAGACGAAGAGGAAGACGAAGAGAAGGGACGATGTGTGAGAGGAGGAAGACAAGATGTAGAGAAGATGAAGACAAGACAAAGAGAAGAGGAAGAGGAAGAGGAAGATGAAGAGAAGGGACGATGTATGAGAGGAGGAAGACAAGATGTAGAGAAGATGAAGACAAGACAAAGAGAAGAGGAAGAGGAAGAGGAAGATGAAGAGAAGGGACGATGTATGAGAGGAGGAAGACAAGATGAAGAGAAAGAGGTAGACAAAGAGAAGGATAAGACAAGACAAAGAGAGGATGAAGAGGAAGAGGAAGACAAAGACAAAGACAAGATGAAGAGGAAGAGGAAGAGGAAGAGGAAGATGAAGACAAAGAGGAAGACGAAGAGAAGATGAAGAAGAAAAGGAAGATGAAGATGAAGAGGAATACAAAGAGAAGAGAAGAGGAAGACGAAGAGAAGATGAAGAGGAAGACGAAGAGAAGGAGAAGCAGGGAGGACGATGGAGAGAAGAGAAGAGTAAAGGGAAATTATTCAAAGTGAGTTGAGAGAGTTTCTTCATTTTAAGTTGAACACATATTTTATCAGCTTTGGAATCGACTGAGATGAAAAACACTCAAAGCTCCTGATTCATGGACGAGCTCCGTCCTCACACCACGTCCCCATCAGCCCCTCTCACTAAAGTCAAGAAGACGTTTGACTCCAGATGCACACGAGGACAGCGTTCGATTCCTGGTTGTTTCGGCTCCTTCCTGGATAGAAGGAGGAGGTGGAGGAGCGTCGTCCATCTTGTTTTCAGTTGATTCTATTTGGCTCCGAATCTTTCCAATGATTTCATGGGGATTTGATGACAACTTCCTGGTGTAGACTATTAATAACTACTTACTGTGTGTGTGTGTGTGTGTGTGTGTGTGTGTGTGTGTGTGTTTGCACTTGACTGCAGTGATTAGCGTTTATCGCTAGTTAAAGCTCCTGTAAGTCTCTCCACCCTCCACCTCTCTGCGTCTCCTCAGCAGTCCGATGGGATTACACCGCTGAGCTGATCCTCCTCCTCCTCGTCTTCCTCCTCCTCCTCCTCCTCTTCCTCCTCCTCCTGCTCCTCCTCCTCCTCCTGCTCCTCCTCCTCTGACTGGCTCAGACACATCGGATGACGTCAGCGCTGTCATGTCAATTAACTCTCGATGCTAAGCACTAAGACCCGAGGAGCCGGGTTTTGAATCAGCTGCTGCCAGATTTGGCAAATTCCAAACAAAGGAAAATTAATTTTCTAAATCAGACTCTGTTCCTTTGAGACTGAAAAATGTATTTTACTCCCAGACTTTCTGATTTCAGAGCAGATCACTGACCTCATCAGCTGGTTGTACTTGGCCAGTCTCTCAGATCTGCAGGGGGCGCCGGTCTTGATCTGCAACAGAGAGAGAGAGAGAGAGAGAGAGAGAGAGAGAGAAAAAGAGAGACGTGGTTAAGTGGAGAAGGAGATTTTGTTTTCTGATAATTTGAAGCTTTTGTCTGAAACGTGAATCGTGTGGTGGAGACAGTTGTGGTTTAGGTCCAGAAGAGGAAAGTGGGTCAACATGACGGGTGGAGTGTGTGTCTGTGTGTTTTCTATGGTTGTGAGGACACTGGGTTCCAAAAATTCAGTCACGATATCACCGACTCTCTTAACCCGTCATTCAGGACTGGGGTCAAATCCCGGACCTGATGGTGCAGGTCAGGGATTCGACTTCTTCTATACAGACGATGACAGAAAGAGCTTGAGAAGCATTTATGTGTGTGTGTCTGTCTGTGTGTGTGTGTGTGTGTGTGTGTGTGTGTGTGTGTCTGTGTGTACCTGTCCGGTGCACAGTCCCACCACCAGGTCAGCGATGAAGGTGTCCTCCGTCTCTCCCGAGCGGTGACTGACCATCACCCCCCACCCGTTGGCCTGAGCCAGTTTGCACCTGAGAGACAAAGAGCAGGGACGAGATGGAACCGGTACCGACAGGAAGTGCTTATGAGAATATTTATAATAAAGGACGTGGAAAACAAGTCGGTAAAGAGAAGATCCCTGAATCCTGTATTCTCTGAAATGACCAGCAGAGGGCGACTCGAGTGGTTGTAAAAAAAGAAGTCATCCTAAAGTTTATTATAGATAAAGTTTAAATCTTAAAATACAATCTGAAGCTGACATATGTTCTTCTGTTCGGCACTAGTTATCTTCCGTAGCTGGTAGTTAGCTGCGTGTGTTAATCAGATTGTGGTTTATTCATAACTCATGTGACACGTTGACACGCTAAGTACATGAAAATGAAAACATGTGATGCTGAGCCGTCCCACACCAGCCGGAGGAAACAGGAATCTCTTCATCTGCCTCAGCCCCACCTTCATCCTCCTCTTCATCAGCTTCATGACTGATGGAGACGGAGGGACGTCTGCTTTACTCTGAGATTTATAAGTACACACTGCCCCCCCGCAAAGACCTACACAACTGTGAGACACATGTACACAACTGTGCTGGTCGGCTGCTTTTGATTGACACCTAATCTTCAAACTAAAAACCTGCTGCTGCTTCCTGTTTGTTCATTTATCGTCTCTACGGTTGTTTGACGCAGCCCGAGGTCAACATGGCTGACAGGGACCGACTGATATGTGTGTGTGTGTGTGTGTGTGTCGTCTCAGCCAAGATGGACGACCTCCTTCGGCCAGTCGAAGGTCCCTGACCCTCCTATACAACCTGTTTTAATGTAAAGATAGATTTCTTCGTGTAGATGATGTTTAGAGAAGCACCGTACGCTTGTATGGCCTCGGTCACGGAGCCGATCTGGTTGACTTTGAGCAGCAGGCAGTTGCAGGCTCGCTCCTCGGCTGCTCTCTCTATCCTCTTGGGGTTGGTCACCGTCAGGTCGTCGCCCACCACCTGGATCCCCACTCGGGCGGTGAGACGGGACCAGGCCTCCCAGTCGTCCTGGTCAAACGGGTCCTCGATGGACACCACTGGGAGGAGGACAGGAGACGGACAGAGTTACAATAAGCAAACAGCAGAATGTCCACGTGGAGAGGAGGTGACAGAGCTCCTCCACCTGGGTAGTTGTTGACGAAGCCCTGGTAGATGTCGGCCAGCTCCTCGGCGCTGATGTGTCTCTCGGGGTCGGGGGGGGATTTGAAGTCCAGGTCGTATTTGCCGTCGCGGTAGAACTCCGAGGCGGCGACGTCCATCCCGACCACCACCTTGTCCGTGAAGCCGGCCTTCTCGATGGCGGTCTGCAGCAGCTCCAGAGCTGGAGGACGAGGACACATCAGGAAACACAGGATGTAGGCGGAGACAGAGGTGAACATGTAACGTCCTTGGTGAAGGTCACCGAGGCTCCTCACCCTCGCTGTTCTCCAGGATGTTGGGAGCGAAGCCGCCCTCGTCTCCCACGTTGGTGGCGTCCTGACCATACTTCTCCTGGATCACTCCCTTCAGCGTGTGGTACAGCTCGGATCCTATCCTCAACGCCTCCCTGGAAGACAGCGCAGCGGTGAGAAACACAACTCTACAGGTTTGTGAAAGGGTTTGAAAGAAGAATTCTTACTTGAAAGATTCGGCTCCGACGGGAAGAACCATGAACTCCTGCATGGCCAGTTTGTTCCCAGCATGAGATCCTCCATTTATAACGTTAAAGGCCTGAAGAGGACACAGAGGAAAGGAGTTAACAACCAGACCTCAAATTATATTAAAAAGTTTACAGTATAATCAAATATTTGGCGTTGTTTTGCTCAAATAAGACTTGATTGATTAATTGTGTATCATGTGTGTAGATGTTGTGAGTTTGTGTCTTACAGGAACCGGCAGCACCAGCTCTGTGTTTCCAGCCAGGTCGGCTATGTGGCGGTACAGGGGGACGTCTTTCTCCGCGGCACCGGCCTTGCAGATGGCCAGAGACACTCCCAGGATGGCGTTGGCCCCGAACTGAGCTGTTTGACACAAGAAGGGACAGGAAGTGATGTAACACTCAATACGCCCTCTCTATGCTCTTTATTATAAATTCAGTTTGATTCAACTTTCTTTTCTTTTTTACTTGAGCACATTTAAAACAAATCTACAACACGTCTTTTAAAAGAATAATTATATAGTTTTTCTTACTTCACTTTACAAACTGAGATCAAATTTGTTAGATTGATTGTGAAGTAATAAAAATAAGAAGAGTGAATAATATTTAATTTGTGTCGCTGCGTTCTCTCGTCTGTGTCAATCAGTGAAAGTGAATTAAACCCGGCTGCAGTTTATTCTGACAGGCTTCGTGTTCTGGATCAAATTAATTTCTTCTAACATCATTAGTTTCTGAGCTGTTTGCTTTGCTGCCTGAAACGATCAGTGTGCAGCTGAACGTGGAGGAAACTAAATCTTTTACTTTCTGAGGACGTGAGTTTGTTAAACGTGTCTGGAGCCGGAATCTGAGTTTTCATGTCGATGTTTGTTTTCTGACTCACATTTGTTTTCCGTGCCGTCCATCTCGATCATCATGTTGTCCAGCTGCTCCTGCTCCGCAACGCTGACGCCCTGCAGACACACAAACACACAAACACACACACACACCCATCAGGTGACCCACGTCAGGCTGTCGGGCCAACACAACATGCGTGGAGTGGTTACGTGTCATCACTGACGCACACATGTGAGTCTCTGTGAATATACACGTTAACATAATGTTTGGTTTGAATTATACTAATTGTTATTTGATGGTGTAACAACAGGCTGAGACATCATGATTGACAGCTGAGACTGACTCCTGATTGGTTAAGCAGGTGTTTGGGCGGGACTCACGTCGTCCATCAGACACACACACACACACACAAACACACACACAGACACACACGTCTCATTCAATTATCCCTCACGCTCACACTTTTTTTTATCTCACAGACACATTATCATCATTATTCACAGGCTCTACACACACACACACACAGACACACACACACACAGACACACACACACACACACACACACACACACACACACACACACACACACACACACTTGTCTCCAGCATCTCTGACAGTGGAGCCGTTATCTGGTTGTTGCAGCTTCCTGTTTATCCAGATGTGATTGTCCTCTGCTCATTGATCGACTGCATCGATGTCTCCCGTCGTCTTTATCTCACTAACAGATACAAACTGATTTAAACCGACTGTGGACAAGTAAAGAAACATGAACACAACGTCCCAGATGTTTCTGAAAGGACGTTGGAGTTTTGGTTTGAACCTTGAGTTTGAAAGATGATTAAAGATCCACACACAGACTGTTGAGCTGCAAACTGACTGAACCCAGAAGCTTCTGGATCCTGGACCTCGTCCCTCAAAGACAGATTCTACATGAGGAAAACAGTTTTATAGAGACTGAACTTACTGAGGCGATGAGAGCTGGAGCCAGACTATCGTTGATGTGGCCGACTGCCTTCAAGACACCTGCAGGGGGGGGGGTTAGAAACAGAGACAGATTAAAATATTGCATCAGCTAGAAGAGGAGAACCTGCAGTGAGAGGGAAGTGGACATTAGTTCATCTTCTTTTCTTTGTCTTAAACCAATAACCTCGAGAATGAACTGGAGATCTGCTGCTCCACACACGTTCATGTTTTTCATCTTCCTTCCATCTCTGAAAGTCCCAAATAGAAAACCACAAACAGCAACTTCCAACAAATAAGGAATCTCAAAGGAGTGATATGACCTTCAGGTAGATGTATCCTTCAAACCCACTTTAATCCACCTGCTCTGCTCCAAACAGACACAACAGTTAACGTCCAGTTCAGGAGGCAACGAGCGGCTGAAGCTACAGATGCAGATGTTTCTAAAGAATCTGAATGTCCATTGTCCACGTTGGTTCTCTGTCTCCGTACCTTTGCCCTTGTAGCGACTCTTGTCTCCATCTCGGAGCTCCAGAGCCTCGTAGATGCCTGTGGACGCTCCGCTGGGCACGGCCGCCCTGAACAGACCTGAGACACAAGGACCAGGGGAAAAGGTTTAAAGGGACACGATGGAGCTGTGAGTGATCAACAGCGCCCCCTGCAGCCACATGGGGGGATTCAATCTGATGGGCTCCAATATTCACTCAACTATCAAACTCACTTTAATCAAGAGGAAAAGATTAAAGAGGATTAGAGTAGATTTTTTAAATCAACTATATTAAATCTTTAAATTTCCCTCCACTGAGAATTGATTGAATTTGGTCGAATGAAAGTTATTCTATCTCTGCAACGTTCGACCTCTACAGCCGGCAAACGTTTTAATAATAATAATAATAATAATAACAATAATAAAAATGGACGTTCTCACCTTTCTCTGTGTGAAGATCCACCTCCACTGTGGGGTTTCCCCGGGAGTCCAAGATCTCCCTGGCAACGATGCTGACGATCGACATCCTGAGAGAGAGGGGGGGGGGGGGGGGGGGGGGGTGGGGGGGGAGAGAGAGAGAGAGAGAGAGGCTGTAATGAACTACACCAGCTTCTCTCACATCGAACATGAACTCTGCTCGAAGACAGAGACGTGACAACAACAAGACGTCACAGATGAGAAGATCTTTCATCTTCAGGTTGATTATTTTAACGAGTTTAATGAAACGTGTTCGTGCTCCGATGTTCACAAAGAAAACACTGGAGGTTTCCTTTAACATGGAAAATCAAAGCTCACCACAGAGGACCCACACGCACACACACAGACACACACAGACACACACACACTGACACACAGACACACACACTGCAGTTACTCTAAGGTTTCTGGGAGCAGGCTGCAGTAAAACTCAGTAAATTATGCATCTTTCATCTCGAACACTCAGATCTGCAGAAGAAGCTCTGTTGGTTCCGCCTGAACACACACACACACACACACACACACACACACACACACACACACACACACACACACAAACACACAGTCTTTAACCTCTTCTAATTATCTTCTTGAAATCTCCCGTCCTTGTTTCCTTCTGCACGGTAAATAAGGTAAATCGTTTCTGTTATTATATCATAATTACAGTTTTCCTCCTCGTCTCTCCCAGGAGACGCCGGATGGAAAATCCTGCAGCTCCAACGCAGCAGCCGTGAATCTCTGGGAGTCTGTGGACGCCTCCTCTAAAGAGCAGCTGGAGCACGAGAGTCTAAGTAGGCCAGAGCAGGACAGCAGCGATCTCACGAGAACCAGAGAACCAGAGAACCAGAAGAGCATCGGAACCTTCACACAACACGTGAGCTGCAAAGCCCTGTTTCTGTTTTCATTCATCTCAGTTTGATTAAATAAGAAACATCATTACAAACTACTTTAGTTCTCAAATGACTATGAATGCTATAAACATCTAAATGTGAATAGTTTTCCATATGTCCTAAACCAGATATGTCATAAAGAAGGACGACATGATGGCTCCCAGAAGTGAAGCCAAAGCATCTGGATCGCCCCCTAGTGTCTGAATGCAGTAGAGGTATTAAATCCTGCGTCCTCCATGTTAGCAGACGGGACATGAACCAGACTAAACATCCAGCAGATGTTTGTCAAAGGTGGTTTCTGTCCTTTCAGGTCGTTCATGTTTCTGATCAGTTATTTGAGGATATAAGAACAATCTGAGATATAATGATTGACACCTGAGTCTGACTGGTGATTGGTTGAGTGTGTGCCCGGCTCCACCCCTCGATCACCACAGTAAGATGGCAGCGCTTTACGTTCACGTCCACCTTTAGCTTCACTCTTCTCCGTGTTCACTCATTTCTATTGGACAACTCGAAATGAGTCGTTTCTCTTTCTAAAAACCTGAACAGCTTCACATCACGTGAACCTATGATTCTGTTTTTACAGATTCATTTCAGGTTTCTGGGTCACCACCATGAATCCTCCAGAACATTGTCCTCATCGTCGTTTCACTACCACCCGGAGTTAATCCAATCCGTGGGTGTGTTCCCTCCTCATTCACATTCAGATCACGACACTCTGTAATGATATGTCGAAAGAGAAGAAAGCTTTTCATGTGGTGCTCGTCTCCGCTCTGTATGAATCCTTCATTGATCTGTGCAGAGCTGAGTGTGGCTCGCTGCTACCTGGCAGAGCCGGAATGAGCCTGTTCCTCATCACAGAGACGGAGCGATGGAACTTCAGAGCTGGAGCTGAGTCGACAGCTTCAGACGCTTCTTCTCTCATTGAACCTCTTTGTTCATCAGCACAGAAGGAGGCCGAGGATCCGTGGAGCAGAGTCTGAGTTTTTAACTGTTGATAAGTTATCAGCTCTCACTAGCAACTTGCAAAACTTGCAAGGATCATTCTGACGTGAGTTGAGAAACATGTCCTCCTCCGCTGAAGAGACCGTTTCTGTTTGGTTCTTCACAACAGACTCAGGTTCTCATCTTTTCAAAGTCCTGATCCTGACGATCCTAAACATCTTCCTCATTTTAACACAAGAGACAGATCTTCTGATGTCCATCATCCATCGTGCACCAACATAAACACATAATATCCCCTCTTTTAAAACCTGATTGTTGTTTCTACAAACTGATTCAAATCAATGCACTGAACAATCTATTCTAAACAGTTCATACTTTGTTTATTTTGATTTGATCTCTTTCTCTATTTGCATATTTAAGGATGTTTAAACAGTGTCTGATCTGAAACTAATGATATTCTCGTCGCAGCTTTTTATAATTCTCTTCATAATGTTTATTGCTTTTCCTTGTTTTATTTGCTCTGACTCTCGAACACAATCTGTTTCTGTCGAGCCTGAAGTGGTGAAACACATTTCTTCTCGTCCACTGGGACACAAACATCCCTCCTCCTCTTTCTCACAGGAGGTGATCAGTTCATCACAGGAGCCTCTTTCCCCCGGTTTGCTGACGCCTCATTACCACACCTGAGAGTTTTCTGCTTACACAGTTTGAATCACAGAAAGAAGGAGTCAGCAAGAAGTGAAGAAACGCTGCTCAGGACAAGAAACAGCAGAATCTGAAGAAACATCCACACACTCAGGAGTCAGGGGGACTGGAGCGTGGGTGATCTTCTACTGGACCCTCTCTCTCTCTCTCTCTCTCTCTCTCTCTCTCTCTCTCTCTCTCTCTCTCTCTCTCTCTCTCAGCTGTGTTTTGAAGCCCCACCCTGTTCTGCTGCAGTTTTCCAAACACCATCTCCTGAGGGCGGAGCAGCAGTGAAGCTGTAGCATCAGAAATCCTCTTATATCTGCTTTTTTTTCGTGTTTCTGATCAGATCCTGAAAGCATTGATATGAAGTCATGAATGTTTCTGCACCAGAGAAACCAGCCGAGCCAAATCCCGTGTGTCTGGAGCTCACGGCCCTGAGGCCTCGACCTGAAAGATGCATGATGATGTTTCACCATTAATATTAAGCATTGGCACCATGTTAGCGTCGTGGGTTAGCATGCTAACGAGTCCTAGAGTGGCAACGAGTAAATATCAGTCCCCTCAAATGATTATTTTATATTAAGCTTCATGAGAAAATCTTTCTCACAATGTTGAATAGGATTCGGATCAACACTAAAATATAATGAGTTTCCCCTGACTCATAAAATTGAAATTTAAGCTAAAAAATGTAATTTTTAATAATTTTTACGATTTTCTCCTGAATTCATGTGAGATTGTTGTGGCTTCTGGTGCTGACTTTGTTTACTTTGAATATAATAATACATGAAAAAGTAAAAACTTGATGAATATAGAAATACAACCAGCTGGTGATTTATATTTGAAAGCTTCAACATCATGTAAAGGAGTAAAACAATCTTCATTTATTTCCCTTTAATATTAAAATACGTGAAGTATTCATGACACCATCTGAGAATTCGCTCCACACACTCGTCTCATTTCCATAAACACATGTTCTTCTTCCCAATCTGTCACCGCCCTCAACAAATTCATCTCCGTCTCTCGCTCTCCCTCTCTTCCTGTCTCCCAGTGTCTCTCACCCTCTCTCACTGTTTGGGCACGTTCCTGTGAGTGTTACGTAAGCTCTACAGCAGCAGAGAGAGAGAGAGAGAGAGAGAGAGAGAGAGAGAGAGAGAGAGAAAGAGAGAGAGAGAGAGAGAGGGAGGACACCCACAAATGCACCACGCCACACCACACCTACCAGAGACTGCAGTGCTCAGCAGAAAATACAGCAGCACTGGAGAGGGAACACGTGAGAGGGCGAGCCAGGCAGAGAGTGAATGAAGGGAGAGAAAGAGAGAGAGA
>NC_070643.1:22158054-22165554 GCF_947347685.1 Pleuronectes platessa | reverse complement strand
CTACTTAGGTGAGTTACTTCCAGGTGAGCTACTTAGGTGAGTTACTTCCAGGTGAGCTACTTAGGTGAGTTACTTCCAGGCGAGTTACTTCCAGGTGAGCTACTTAGGTGAGTTACTTCCAGGCTAGTTACTTCCAGGTGAGCTAGTTTCAGGTGAGCTACTTCCAGGTGAGTCACTTCCAGGTGAGTTACTTCCAGGTGAGCTACTTCCAGGTTAGTTACTTCCAGGTGAGTTACTTCCATTAAAGCTACTTCCAGGTGAGTTACTTCCAGGTGAGCTACTGAAGTGAGTTACTTCCAGGTGAGCTAGTTTCAGGTGAGCTAGTTTCAGGTGAGTCACTTCCAGGTGAGTTACTTCCAGGTGAGCTACTTCCAGGTTAGTTACTTCCAGGTGAGTTACTTCCATTAAAGCTATTTCCAGGTGAGTTACTTCCAGGTGAGCTACTGAGGTGAGTTACTTCCAGAACCATGAAAACACTTTTCTGGATAGATTGGATTTTGGAACAATCACAGGAAATAGAAACGTATGAAACAACCTCCCGTCTCCATGAAGCACTTGAATGCAGCATAATTACAGAGTCTTAATATTATAATAGAGCTAATTTATTATTGATGTCAATTAGGCCTACAGCCTCACAAAAGAGATAATTTATAGATGTTAAAACGTTTAAACTCCTCGACTCATTTGAGCTGTAATAAACTGATCAGTGTACGTTGGTCCTGCAGTGACAGTGACTCAGGGACTTTACTGTAAATGAGCCCTGACCTCTTTTCTTCTACTTCCTCTGTTCACAGGAAATCGTGCTGCGTCCTCGCTGCTCTAAAAGCAGGTCGTTAATACAGACTGGAGGCTGACACTGATACACACTGACAGGGTTAAACACTGTGTGTGTGTCTGTGTGTGTGTGTGTGTGCATCACTTGTGTGTGATGAAATACCTTTGCATTGGCGAGTATTATGTTGGCCTCACAGTCTCATGCAAAACACACAGTTTTTACACATGTAGGTACACACGTTTGTGTGTGTGTGAGTGTGTGTGAGAGAGAGAGAGAGAGAGAGAGAGAGAGAGAGAGAGAGAGAGAGAGAGAGAGCGTGTGAGATAATCTCCTGTATAATTGAATTCCTGAGTTTAATGGGATTATATTTGGGAGACAAGCAGCACAACGTCCTTGACATCCATCACCCTGGTTAGTCACGGGTGAGTGACTGATAGAGACACACATATATATATAGTGTATATACAGAGAGAGAGAGAGAGAGAGAGAGAGAGAGAGAGAGAGAGAGAGAGAGAGAGAGAGAGAGAGAGAGAGAGACAGATAGGAGGAATAAATAAAGGAGCAGTGATGAGACCAAGGTGCAGTGGAAGGCTCGTGAAGTGGGAGAACGGCTGGAGGAGAAGAGCTCTGCGTTGTAATTATGTCATTTTCTGCTGCGTTACCACTGAAGGTCGACGGACCTTTTCCTCTGGGAGCTTGACTTCCACAACACAACAGACACACACTGCAAAACACACACAAATCTCTGACATCCCTTGTAACCCAATGTCCCCGCTCATCATAAATGCTCACTTCAAGATGAGCAGATCTTTATCTGACTTTTATTTCTTATAACCTTCCAGAAACTTTGTGTGTACCTGAGACTATATACAAAGATGGAGGACATGACTTGTTAACAACACATTTTATTTTATTTATAACAGTAGTATACTTGTGTGAGTGTGTGGGCTCCTTTGATATATTTGTCATGGTCCAACATTTATATGTCCTATAAGGAAGGTTTTATGGATTTCATTTGGAAAGCATTTCGTGTTTTATCTTGAATAGTTCTATATAAATAGAATCTATATTTCTTACTGTAGTTAACATGCATTACCAACAGTGTGCTCGGTTTCCCTCTGGTGGTCACTCAGAGACACTCAGTACCTGCTTCGTCAGAGTTACAGGGGAAATATTTGAGCTGAGAATGCATATAATATATAATAATGTATTATTAATTATTAATTTCAACTGCACGAAGATCCAGGCTGATTAATCAGGAATATTTGGTTCAAAATCTTAAAGTGAACTCATTTCGGGGTTGATACTTGTCTGGGGTTTATGTATACATAATAACTTCCATAGTAAAAGTGTAAGTTCCTGTTTTAAACTAAAATACATACAGTTAATTGATGCTATCGAGGCTGAAAACAACAAATCATTACAAACATAAGCAACAATAAAACCAGCGGACCCTGAACGTCACACAGGTCGCGTTTCCGGTCTGGCTCCCAGGGGAAGTGTGAGTTTCCTGAAGCACCTGAACGCGTCGGAGCAGCAGCAGCAGCGGCGGTAGAGCTCAGAGGTAAAACATCTGTATCCAGAGGCTGGGGGGGAAACATCTGGTTTCACAGCTCGTGGGAGAAACATCTGTATCCAGTCGTTCGTCACGTGTCACTAGAACTTCTCTCTGAGACAATCAGACTCGTTCCGGTCAGTGTTAGCTCGTTAGCTGCTAACGCTGCTAGCCGGCAGCTGTCATAACAAACAGCTAACCAACCCCCGGCTAACTGGGAGATAAGTTAAGTTAAGCTACGTTAAACTGGGATCGTTCAGTGAACCAGAGCTTCCACTTTAAAGAAGAGTTACTGGTAACACGTCATTTAGTTCCTGCGTTACTTTAAAACTTTATTTAAAACAGGCCCTTCAGCTGTGGGCGGATGTTCCTTCACGTTAGCCACTGAGCAAACTTCGCTAACCGGTTGGTTCGCTAACTTCGTAAGTAAACTTTTCACCAATTATTTCCTAATAACCTGCGTCACTAGTCTCTAACTTTATACTCTAACAACTTTAAAACCGTGCAAACGACCGAACTGACACCAAATAAAGACGCAAAGTTTGTTTTTTAAAAGAGATTTAATCACTGTTTATATGCGGAAGTGACTGTAAACCAGAGAAACGTTGGTAAAAATACATTAAACGCATATAAGCTGTCAGTTAGCAGCACTGGTCATAAATATATATATATATATATATATGTATATGTGTGAATATCCAAATTGTCTTTCATTTGATATTGTTGTCTCATAAGAATACTCAAACTCATAAGTCAAACATTGAAAAGAAGTCAATAACCAGATGAACTGGATGTTATGTTATGATTCATGTCCTTTATTTGAGAGTTAAAGTTATAAAACTGACCCAGTAGATAAAGTTATCGTCTCTAAATGCTGCTGATTGAGAAACTGGACCGACTTGATATCAACGTGTTTGTCACTACCTTCACTGTGGAGTGAATGATCCTGACATAACTGGTGTCATGGTGGCAGCAGATGACCAGTTAACTGGTCCCTGACTCATCAGAGTTCAGCCGAGCACGGTCACTGCCAAACGGCCTCAGACAAAGAGCCAGTGATGGAGTGGCAGACCAAACCCCCCTTTGCCATTGTCCCCCCGTAATGAAGCGGCAGCGCGGGTATGTGAGCTCCTCCGTGTCCGGGTGGTCACAGGATCTACAGACGGTGTGTTGTCAGCACCGGGTTACACAGCCGCCACTGTTCCCACTGACTCCCAGTCTGCTCGTCGAGGAGTTCACCTGCCACGTGAAGAGCGCAGGTGGTTTACGTGCAGCTGAGACACATGAGGAAGAAGAGAAGTTGTTGTCACACCTGTCGAACCCTTTTCTTTAACGGCTTTGTGTTGTGTGGGTTTCCACTGGGTTTTAAAACGTCTTTTAAAAAGTCTTAAAATACAGTTTGAGGTACTTTTGATGTGTTCTAGGTCTTAAATATTATTCTGCAGGTCGTAAGTTTTTTAACGTTCATTTAACGCACTATTAAAAAGAGCTTTCTCTTGTTCCCTCGCTCAGATGCAGACTATAAAGTGTGTGGTGGTGGGTGACGGAGCAGTGGGGAAGACCTGCCTGCTCATCTCCTACACCACCAACAAGTTCCCCTCTGAGTACGTCCCCACGGTGAGTACGTTTCAATAACAACACGTCTTCCCAGTCTTCTGTCCCACAGGAGCTGGCCAATAGAGTGAACCACTAATACCAGTGAGGTGTTTCTCCTGGTGAACGATGGTGTAATGTGTCGTATGAACTTACGACTGCCAGATTCCCGATCACGAGACAGGAAGTTGTGTAGTGAGATGTTTGCCAAATGGTTTATTTGGAGTCTATAGAAAAAACCCTATTTATTTATAACCAGTTGTAAAATGATTACTAACAATGTGTTTGTGTCTGGTGTCCTGTGGAGCTGCAGCTGTTTCCACAGTGTTTTGTGATCAGACTGTTTCCAGCAGCTTCTGTCTGCTGAGCTCCATCAAAAACACACTATCATCACTGTGTGTGTCTGTGTGTGTGTGTTTGTGTCTCTGTGTGATTTTGTTTCATGTATTTTCTCTGGTTCTGTGTGTGTGTTCTGGCTGCAGAAATGCGTGTGTGTATGTACTTAATACAGGGTTCCAACTTCTCCTTAAGAATTTTTTATTTTTAATTTAAGTCTTCAGTTCAGAATCAACGTAATTAATCCAAAGTATTACATTTGTGCATTGAAGGCTGATAGGAAACGTAGATTTTCATTGATTCTCATTTATTTCCCTTGAGGCTTCAGTGAAACCCCCCCAGGGACACAGGAGGAAACAGCCGGCAGCGCACAGATGCTAACGTTAGCTCACAGGTGCAGCTGGCTGGGTTCCTATGGACCCTAACGTTGTCTTGGCCCTTCTGGTAGACAGCCTGTGTTGATCCCCCCCCCGGCCCGACGGGGCCGATCAGAACCTTCCTGTGTGGTCTTGAGGTTTATGTAAATAACGGTTGTCATTGTAATTTAGGGACTAAAGAGTTTTGTATGACATCTGAACGTCCTGTTGTCAACACATACGTGGGCTTAAGTGTTTAAATCAGAATCTTTCTGATCAAATAACTAAAGAGAACCACAGCAGCAGGCATTTTATGGTTTCAGTGTTCGAACACATGGTTGATAATGGAAATATAGAAAGTTTGATTTAATAAACAGCCCTGGATGAGTTGAATTGATCTTTCAGTCTCCTGCTTGGATCCTGCTTGTTTGAATACAGATGAAACCGATGCAGGAGGAGACGCAGCTCACGTCCTTGTGTGTAGAACCTGTTGTGGTTTCCTGACCTGCAGGCTGTGTCATGTTGTGTAGCTGGAACCCGTCTGTGTTTCCAGAGCTTCTTTAAAACCAAAGCGTGTCTGCAGGCTACGGCAGAACGCAGCAGGTCGACATGTTGAAGCAGTGCTGCGAACACTCCCTGCTCCGGTTCCCTCACAGACCTGAGGTCAGCAGGCGTGTCAGGCAGCGAGGGAGGAGGGAACTGTTCCCCTGAGCTGCAGCAAGATCACAAACCCTCCGTCAACATGTTCACACAAAACATAACCAGCTCCTGAGGTGTTTACACAGAGTTAGATTGAACCTGATTAAAGCTGAGGTATTAATGTTCCTCCTCACCCCTCTGTCCTCACCCCTCTGTCCTCACCCCTCTGTCCTCACTCTTCTTTTCTCACCACTCTGTCCTCTTTCCTCTGTCCTCTTCCCTCTCTCTTCACTCCTCTGTCCTCTTTCCTCTGTCCTCACCCTTCTGTCCTCTTTCCTCTGTCCTCACCCTTCTGTCCTCTTTCCTCTGTCCTCACCCTTCTGTCCTCTTTCCTCTGTCCTCACCCTTCTGTCCTCTTTCCTCTTCCCTCCCCCCTCTGTCCTCACCCCTCCCCCCTCTTCCCTCCCCCTCTTTCCTCCCCCTCTGTCCTCACCCCTCTGTCCTCACCCTTCTGTCCTCACCCCTCTGTCCTCACCCTTCTGTCCTCTTTCCTCTGTCCTCTTTCCTCTGTCCTCTTCCGTCTGTCCTTACTCCTCTGGCCTCACCCCTCTGTCCTCACCCCTCTGTCCTCTTTCCTCTGTCCTCACCCCTCTGTCCTCTTTCCTCTGTCCTCACCCCTCTGTCCTCCCCCCTCTGTCATCTTCCCTCTGTCCTCACCCCTCTGTCCTCACCTCTCTGTCCTCACCTCTCTGTCCTCACCTCTCTGTCCTCACCCCTCTGTCCTCACCCCTCTGTCCTCCCCCCTCTGTCATCTTCCCTCTGTCCTCACCTCTCTGTCCTTACCTCTCTGTCCTCCCCCCTCTGTCATCTTCCCTCTGTCCTCACCCCTCTGTCCTCACCCCTCTGTCCTCCCCCCTCTGTCATCTTCCCTCTGTCCTCACCCCTCTGTCCTCACCCCTCTGTCCTCCCCCCCTCTGTCATCTTCCCTCTGTCCTCACCTCTCTGTCCTTACCTCTCTGTCCTCACCCCTCTGTCCTCACCCCTCTGTCCTCACCCCTCTGTCCTCCCCCCTCTGTCCTCCCCCCTCTGTCCTCCCCCCTCTGTCCTCACCCCTCTGTCCTCACCCCTCTGTCCTCCCCTCAGGTGTTTGATAACTATGCAGTGACGGTGATGATCGGGGGGGAGCCCTACACTCTGGGACTGTTTGACACTGCAGGTAAAACTAATGTGTGCATGTGGATAATTAAACTGAAGCCAGCTGTTCAGAGCTGTGTGTCTTTATTATTTATGTATTTGTATTCTCCATGTCTCCCCCTTCAGGTCAGGAGGATTATGACAGGCTGCGGCCCCTCAGCTACCCTCAGACCGACGTCTTCCTCGTGTGTTTCTCCTGCGTGTCACCTTCCTCCTTCGAGAACGTCCGAGAGAAGGTCGGTGTCATTGTTTCTCTATCGACATAAACAATATCCGACATAATCTAAAAGTTGTATATATATATATATATATATATATATATTCTATTTCAGGGCTACAGAAATAGAAATATACAAATAGAATGTGATATAGAATTAAAAAGCAGAGACAAGTTGTACAACTGAAGTCTCTGTGTCTTCCCAGTGGGTCCCTGAGATTTCCCACCACTGCCCGCGGACGCCGTTCCTGCTGGTCGGGACGCAGGTGGACCTGAGGGACGACAGCAACACGCTGGAGAAACTGGCCAAGAACAAGCAGCGAGCTCTGAGCTGCGAGAGCGGAGAGAAGCTGGCTCGGGAGCTGAAGGCCGTGAAATACGTGGAGTGTTCGGCGCTCACACAGGTACCGCCCACATGCATCAAACAGGCACCGCCCACATGCATCACACAGGCACCGCCCACATGCATCACACAGGTACCGCCCACATGCAACACACAGGCACCGCCCACATGCATCACACAGGCTCCGCCCACAGGCATCACACAGGTACCCCCCACATGCATCACACAGGCACCGCCCACATGCATCACACAGGCTCCGCCCACATGCATCACACAGGCACCGCCCACATGCCTCACACAGGCTCCGCCCACATGCATCACACAGGCACCGCCCACATAAGATAAGATACATTTATTGATCCCAAACACACATGCACAATACATGCAGATGAGGGAAATTTCTCCTCTGCTATTGACCCATCTGGTGAACATAGAAGGACACACACCGCAGTGGGCAGCCATGCACGGCGCCCGGGGAGCAGATGTTGGGGG